>NC_044032.1:26729933-26900284 GCF_901765095.1 Microcaecilia unicolor | reverse complement strand
TTTGATCTTCAGATGTTCCTTTTCTCTGATGCGTGCGCCTAATTCTGCTCATACAATCCACAGAAATGGAGCCTAGTTTCAGCCCTCCTTTCCTATCCCCTCTCTTCTATCCTCTATGAAATTGTAGTTCTACCGCACCCCTTCCTTCGTACTTTACTATTTTCTTTCTTTTTTTTAATTATTAGACTGTAGGCCACCCAGACATGCTTTTTTGATGGGCGGAATAGTAAACCCTGGAATAAACCTGAAACTTGATACGTTACAGGCATTTGTTCAGCATTTAGGCGTGAGCAATTACACCAGAAATATGGCTGGCTGGCATAAGTGCTCTCGCCTAACCACATAGGCGCATATATACCCAGTTAAGCTAGCGTTTGCTAAAAGAAATTACATGCCCGTCATTGACTTTCTTTAATAGAACAGGCTCCCACCAGGCATTCTCTGGGAACCTGGTGCAAACATTATGCATGCATTACACGTGGAAACGTGTCCTATACTAGCATATATACAGTACATGTATATGAGCGCATATGCAAATATATGGCAATATGCTGCCTAAGTGCTATAGGCCGACTCAAGAGGTTGTGGTGCCCTGGACCAGCTTGTTTTTGCGCCCTCCCATGCCCCTGCTTCCCTCCTGTCCCACCCCCTGCCTCCTACATTGGGGCCAATCTGGGGATATGAGCTTCACAAACTACATATAAATTAAACCAGAATATTTATGCCTCATCTCCTACTTTTCCTCCCCTCCCAGCCCCCTGCTCCAGAATATTTCCCTCTCTTTTCCAGCTTTTTCTTCCCCTCGGCCCCAAATATTTTCTCTTTTACCAGCTTCTTTTTCCCCCAACCCCTTGAATGGTTTCTTTTTCTCCAGCTTTTGTCTTCCATGAATATTTTATTTCTCCTTTCCTAGCTTGAAAGTCCCAGCACCACAGCCTGAATTTTCTCCGTTATTTTTCCCAGCTTTTCTCCTGCCGCCCTAATGCCATGAAATGTCCTTTTCTTTCAAGGCCCCCCACTGCCCAGCTCTCTCTAGAAACCTCCCCAACACCAAATTCCACAATTCTGCCCTCCCTCCCCCTCCAACAGCATCTTCCACAATTCTACCCTCCCTTCCACTCCACCCCCCCCCAACAGCAACTTCCACAATTCCATCCCCTCCCCACAGCAGCTTCCACCAGACCACATTCTACCTCTCCCCCACTGGATTCAAAACAAGACCAGGCCCCTTACCTACTCGGGAAAAGCTGTTCTTCAGGTGGCAGAGCAGCAGGCAGGCTGGGGCAGAACAGAAGCAGGAGGTAGGCAGCAGCAGAAGAACCATGTGGCAGGCAGGACTCCAGGCTTGGCAGGCAGCAGAGGCAGTCGGGACTCTGGATTCAGTAGACAGGAGGCAGTAGGCAGCTGCAGCCTGCACCCCCCCCCCCCCAAAAAAGCATGCAATAGACGCTGAAGCAGTTTAAATACTTCAGCGTCCACCTCCTTCCTGCAAGATACGCAGGGCTTGGATGCTGGTTGTCAAATCTCAGCGTGCCTTGCTTGCAAGTTGCAACTAGCACGTGTGCTCTGCAAGGAGGTTTAATGACAGGAGACAGCATGAGCCTATCTGGCCCATTATATGGGTTGAAGACAGTGGGTGGAGCTTGCCACCATATTGGTAAGATCAAAACAATAGTAAACTTATGAGGTTTATATTGCTTTATTAAACCTCCTAGGTTTTGCATTCCCTTTGTTAGGCGGGGGGGGGGGGGGGGGGGGGGGGGGGGGGGGGAGGGGAGAGGAGTTTGGGGAATTTTTGAAGGGTCTGTGAATGGGGGTGGGGGGTTATATTCTGCTGTATTTGTCAGTGCTCCAGAGCTTGCTTTGTTATTTGCACTGCTGTAGTCTGGATTTCAGTGCTGCACTATATGCCTTTATTTTTTTGCTTATGATAATAAAAATAATACATAAAACAATACCAAATGTGTATGACTCCTTATGTGTGGTTTTTAAAAATTTGACAGCTGTTTTATTTGAAAGCTTCCCATCTGCACGTAAAACAGCAGTAAACGAGCGCGTGTGCACCCAATCAATGGAGAAAGTTCTCTTTAAGACAGCCTTATGTCCAAATGAATTGCAATGGCTATGCATTATTTGCAGTACAGCAGGGCAGCTACATTGGATACTCAGCAGGAGACACGACAGGCCCCCATCCTCCCCCACCAGGGCTGCCACAGAGAGAGAGATTTTGTCCTTTGTGTGGGTGCTGGGCTGGGGCCTCCGATTGCGTGGCGGAGCTGGTCATGTGGGCTCAGTGAGAGGCAGAGGCGGGGACCACCAGAGCTCACTCCCTCCCCCAGCACACGGGATCGGAGTGGGACGGGGGGAGTCTGAAGATGCATATGCGCTGCCACTGACTGCCAGCTCCTGGCTCGGTAAGAGAGCTCAGAGCTTGCTGCAAAAACAAGCTCGATGCTGGGCTCAATGGACCTTTGGTTTTTCCCAGTATGGCAATACTTATGTACTTATGTTTCTCAGCTCCAAGGCATGTTTCTAACCAAAATAACAATGAACAACATTAAACCTACTTGGTCTTCTAGGAGGTGGGTTGTCAGGGGGTGGTTCCAAGGTGCTCCGTACAGGTATCAAGAGGCCAGCAGCTCCAGCAGAGGGTGCACCTAATCAGCCTTAAAGGGGGGGCTGGGGGGGAGCATTGGGGGTGAGTGTCAGCAATCAACGGAGGGAGTAGAAGAGGAAAGGAAAACACCTTTGAAGGGAAGCTGCTCGGCGCACGCGTCTCCTCCATTCTGATCGGGACTGATGGTGACATGATGGGCTCAGACGTTTGGCGCCCTTTAGCGCTGGCACCCTGGGCCAGAGCCTCACCTGGTCCATAGGATGAGCCGGCCCTGCTATAAATATGTACATATATTGCATAGCATCTATTTGCAAGGGGGGAGTCTACAGAGAGTATGAACAAGGCTCATGGAGTGGAGGAGTAGCCTAGTGGTTAGTGCAGCGGACTTTGATCCTGGGGAACTGGGTTCGATTCCCACTGCAGCTCCTTGTGACTCTGGGCAAGTCACTTAACCCTCCATTGCCCCTGGTACAAAATAAGTACCTGTATATATGTAAACCGCTTTGAATGTAGTTGCAAAATACCACAGAAAGGCGGTATATCAAGTCCCATTTCCTTTCTATTCCATCCATAGCACTCGTAACTTACAGAACACAATAAGTTGCATGTGTATCTTCAGCATTTAATGCAAAGCATTTACATCAGCTTGATGGCTAGCATAGGTGCTCATGTCTAGCCGCATAGGAACATATATACCCAGTTGGGCTAGTACTCTATAATGGAAAGTAGATGCCTACTTTCCTAAGCTCCTACCAGGCATTTTACAGGTGCCTAATTGTAGACCCCTGTTATAGAACTGCACGTCACAAAAGTCACAGGTCAGAGGGGGTGGAGCAGGCCATCCATATATACGTTGGATCAGCTATCACTGGCAAGATAAGACTCAACAGACTGGATATTTCTGAAGGTCACATGGTGATGTTACTGGTGCTGTAGCCAGAGGTGTAGCTAGTTGGGTTGCCAGGGGAGCAATCCCTCCCCCAAATGGACTTCCAACAGCACCAGTGATCTGGCGTGCAAAAAATAGGTGCCAGTGTCGGCGGAAGTCTGCTCTCCGCTCCCCCCCCACCCCCACCCCGACGCTTCAACCTGGCTAAGCTTCTGGCTGTAGCACCCGACACTAGTCACTTGTGTTTCCTGAACTGAAGTCAGTCAGAGGCATAAGCAGAAAAAAAAAAAAAAAAGAAAGAGCCAGAACACAGGGAAGAAAGCCACGATCCCCAGAAAAGAGCAGCAGACTCTGCACACATGACGGGCAAAGTTCGGCAAAATGCAAGCTCTTCCTGGAGGGTTGCAAATCTTACAAACCATGCTTGCCAGTAGCACTTGTTTCACAGAGCTGGCATTCAAATTGGATGGCAGAAAGACACCCCAGTATTGCTGTTGGGCAAACTGTCCCCTGTTCCCCCTTTATTAAAGATAAGCAGGAGCACAAGTCTTTTCCGCACAGCTGATCTTAACATTTGGATGTATGAAAATGCTCCTTCACAGTACCGGCAATCAACACTACAGTTATTCTTCATATACATCTCTCCAAACATTATTAGATATACATATATGTATATGTACACACCTACCTAAAAACACATAGGATACACTTCCAATAGGTGCTTATCTAGCAAGTAGGCATGTATTTGTAAGCCACACAGTGGCGTTCCTAGGGGCGCTGACACCCGGGGCGGTCGCCGATGCGCCCTGCCCCCTCCCTGTGCAGCGCGAACCCCCACCGGGTGCACGCCGGTCAGCTTCGTTGTTTCCATGCTCCCTCTGCCCCGGAACAGGAAGTAACCTGTTCCGGGGCGGAGGGAGCATGGAAACAACGAAGCTGACCGGCACGTCCCCCCCCTAGCGGCGTGCACCCGAGACGGGACGCACCCACCGCCCCCCCCTTAGTACGCCACTGAAGCCACACAAACCCAGCTGCTGTTCAGATACAAGGCACTGGTGTGATAATACAGTGTCTGAATATCAGCTTGTTATGCAGAAAAAGTACATTGTGCCCCTACACAATGTTAAATGATTCTGTAAAGTCTGCACCTAAGTGGCTTGCCTATATCCATACATAAACCACGGTCTGACTTAGATGAACATCAAAAGACCCCAGACTTAAGATAAGTACTTCCGTAAAAATGTACTGAAGGATTAGCACGGGGTTTGAGGTTTAAGTTCCCGATTCTGTTGTTCATCAATATTACTACTAAAAGACAATCTTTTTGATACCAGGAGGTTTTATGCCAGTGATGAAGCAGTCCTAGCCCTTTCTCTGCCTACATAGCGGAAAAAGGTGCTTCTTGAGGCAAAATAAATCCATCTTTATGTAGTGGGCTTACAAGACTGGTCTCTTTGATTTATACTAAGAATATATCCGTACATATTTACATTTATATGGAATCATGTGGTTTCCCTTTCACCCCCTACTACAAATGCTTATTTTCCATGCAAACAGAAATAAGCATGTACCTCCCCGAATTTAAATATCAATTTACTTGGATTACTCTTAGACTGGTTAACTATTTTCACTCATGTACAAGGTGCCTATGCCTTTGAAAATGTATCCCATCGTAATTAAATAGCTGTAGTACAGAACAGGGCGACTAATATTTTTATCAGGAAATCTCCTTTCAGTTAACGCACATGGAGGTGTATTTTCAAAGCCCTTAGACTTGCAAAGTTACTTAAAGGGGCATTTTCGAAAGAAAAACATCTAAATCAGAATTTGGACGTTTTACAAAGACGTCCAAATTCCGAGCGGGGAAGAAGGTCATTTTTGAAAAAGATGGATGTCTATCTTTTGTGTTCGAAAATACTATGGACGTCCTGTGATTTGGACGTCTTTGGTTTTCGGCCATTTTCGGGGAAAAAAAGTCCCAAGTGTAAAATGTCCAAACTCAAGCCATTGGGACGTAGGACGAGCCAGCATTTTTAGTAAACTGGTTCCCCAGACATCCCAGGACAGCAATAGGGCACCCTAGGGGACACTGCAGTGGACCTTCATAAAATGCTCCCAGGTACACATCTGACCACTGCCACCTTACCTTGTATGCTGAGGCCCCCCAAACCCACTACCCCCAACTGTACACCACTATCATAGCCCTTACAGGTGAAGGGGGCACCTATATGTAGGTACAGTGGGTTTCTGGTGAGATTTGGAGGGCTCACAGCTTCTTCCACAAGTGTAACAGGTAGTTGGGGGATGGGCCTGGGTCCACCTGTCTGAAGTGCACTGCACCTACTACTAAACTACTCCAGGGACCTGCACGCTGCTGTAATGGACCTGAGTATGACATCTGAGGCTGGCAAATAATGTTCTTCATCACAATTTTGAGGGGTGGGAGGGGGTTTGTGACCACTGGGGGAGTAAGGGGAGGTCATTCCTGATTCCCTCCAGTGGTCATCTGGTCATTTGGGGCACCATTTTGTGACTTATTTGTAATAAAAACAGGTCTAGCTCAAAATGTCTAAGTTTTAGTGTTGGACGTTTTTGCTTTGTTCCACTATGGCTGAAAGACGTCCAAGTCTTAGGAATGCCCAAGTCCCACCTTGAACCCCCCCCCCCCCCCCCAATATGCCTCCTTGAGATTTGGACGTCCTTCTGACGGACTTCGGAGAAAGACGTCCAAAATGAGGTTTTGATTATATACCCATTTGGAAGTTTCTGTGAGATGGACGTCCAAATGCTGACTTATGTCACGTTTTGGAAGTCTCTTTCGAAAATGAGCCCATTAGTAACCTACAGAACTAAGGGCTTTTAAAATGAGCCCCACAGGCTTTTCCCTCCCCACCTCCCCATTGGGTGGTAACAGTGTGCCTATGCTCCAGAAGGGCCTTCCCTATCAGTCAGACCAGTGGCCTGTTTGGCATGCCAAACCTGGCCTGACAGAAAGCAAATATTCAATACTCCTTCAGGAATAGGTAGGTAAGAGAGCAATCACAGGCAACAAGGCACCACAATACATTAATAAAATGTATTAATAATAATAAAAAATGTAAGATAAAGTTGGCCTCTTGGTCTTATGTGGGCAAATCAGATGAAGTGTTACCTCTATATCCTCTGCCAAAAATCAGCATTAATGTTTGTCAGTGTATTTTGGTATCTATAAGCACCACACACTATGCACTACAGCCACCCCAAGATGAAACAGGGGCTTACTTAAAATATAAATCCATCTTTTCCCAAAACATATGGACAACAAGAACCCCCAACCTCTCAGTACCCTTCCTCCAAAAGAAATCCAGTTGTATCAGAGCAGAGTAATTATTACTTTTTTGATTTTCAGGATAAGGCATTGTAACAGTACTTGAAGTAGTGGTGTAGCCTATGGTACCCAGAGGAAGTACGCAACTTCATCCAGGTCAACAGGATAGTCTGTTAGAAGGATTGGTGTGTTTTGGAATAACTCTCCTTTGTAACTCCGCCATTTGCCTATGGGGAGGTACACATCCCTTTCCTGCTTGCCCATTTCCAGGACAGGGGCCACCATAAGAGTGTCCCCGATCAGGAACTGGGAGTCGATTTTGTGAGCAGTTTCATCACTTGGAGAAATCCACCAGATTGGCCTTATGATTGGATCCCCCGTGTCAGTTACCTCCCCTGCCAGTTCTAATAGAAGAGGGGCCACCAAGGATTCCCGGAGCTCTGAGAACTTCTGTGCAATTTCAATCACCTCCTTGTTGTAAAGCCAAGGGGGGACAGAGAACTGCATAGAGGGCATGAAGGCAGACAACTCAAGCCAACGAATATACAGTTCACGGTCTGGCTTTACCTCACCTCCACCGGTTCCGTTTGAGTAGGCGTTCCCACCAATTATGTCAGGCAGTATGAAAGGGTAACCCAACATGCTTATCGTGAGAACCGTAGGAATCAGAGACTTAAGCCCAAGTTCATACCCCCATACAGAATCACGATCAATGATACGGAAGAAACAAGATATATTTTGGGACTGGTAACCCACTCTCACTTCAGCACGGTCAAAGAAAGGAATAGCCATTTCTGTATACCGTCTACTAAAAATGCTTGGATCGGACAAGGGCTTGAATGCACTAAACTGTTTGGGAAGGTAGCTGATCTCCCCAGCATCAAACTTGAAAGATGAGATACTGTACTTTGATCGGAGTCTTTTCAAATTACTCTGAAACCACTCCCGTGCTGATGGGTTTGTAAAATCCAATATAGCACCAATGCCATTCCACCACTGTACCATAGCTGGAAGTTTACCAGTTGGCTCCTTGATGAAGAGTTGCCGTTCTATTCCCACTCCAAAATTCAGAGAATTATAATTTACGAATGGATGCATCCACAGTGTAACTTTAAATCCCTCTTCTTTCATTTTTTTAAACATTTGTGTTGCATTTGGAAACTTAACGGGATCAAAGTCAAAATCACCATAGGCTTTTGAGTACATGTCATCTATTTCAATATGACTGCAATTGAACTTATATTTTTTAATATTTTCTGTGAAAATTATGAGCTTGTCCTGGTCAATGTCCGTCTTGTACAGTGCCCAAGTTGACCAAATTGGGTATCTGAAGGCACTTTCCGAGGGTTTCTTTGAGGGCTTGTTAAAGTAACGTCTCACCATGTATTTGTGGATGGAAGTCACATCTGACCCTACACAGACACGGTAGCTCAATTCTGGGAAAGGTGGCTGTCCCAGTGGAGGCTTGTAGGAGGTATCATTGTACCTGGCTTCAAAGAAAAGTGACTTCTCAGTGCTATCCCACCCAAGGTGAAACGGAACAGAATCGTTAATTTTGATCGCCGCTGCATTTGACGATAGCCAGTATCTTTCCATGATGCCTCCAAAGCTGTCCCGGAATGAGTAGACGTCGCTTGTGACAAATGGCTTGGGCTCCTGGTATCCTGAGAGCTTGATTGGCCAGTGCTGTACAGCCATTTCCGCTCCTCCGTACCAATGGGCCTCATCCCAAAACATGGTCTGTCTAACCACTGAATCTGCCACAAACTCTTCCCAACGAACTCTGTAGCACATCACGGTATCTTTTGGTTTGACAGTATGAATGAAAAAATTCAGTTTCCCTTTGTCCGACCTGGTACAGGTTAAGTTTCCCCCTACTTTGGAGCAAGACTCAAGGTCAAGGTTGCCCGACTGAAAGGCTACCCTAAAGACTACCTTTCCTTGCTGGTTCTTGATGATATATCCATTTTTCCTCAAGTCCAGCAGTTCGGTCTTAAGGTACTCTGCCTTCCGGAGTGATGCTGAGTAGTAGCACCATGCTACCACGGCAGAGATCAACAAGAGGATACCAAAAAGGACTGCACCAATCAGGGGCTTAAGTTCTTTGGATGGCTTCTGCTTGACAGGGGTAACGTTCTCTGGCAGGAAGGTGTACATTGTAGCAGCTTTCCCGGAGCCTTCTCCCTTTCTAAATCAGTACAGCTGCAGCTTATGGCCGAGGTCCCAAGACACGGTGCACCTTAATCGGCAGATGGTTTTGCATACCTCAGTGGACTTTGCAAGCACTGTCGTAAAGGTGGATGCCTTGCAAGGGGCAGCTGCAGTATCCTCTCCGCACTGTTCATATTTCTGAAAGAAGAAAACACCCGCTTTCAGCAAGCATTCATACTTTTCAATTCATTAACATGTCAGTGCATTAGAAATTGAAATATTATAGCATCTTTGATGCAAAATGTGAAGGCATGCAAAGGCAGAAAAAGAACTCTACAGACCATTGGAGCCAACTCTGTGGGTGCTTGAGCACCCCCAATATTGAGAAAATTCCTTGTATGTGTACAGGGAGGGGTTATTTCCATTAGGCTTAGCACCCCCAATAATTTTGAAAAGTTGGCTCCTATGCTACAGACAGAAACAAATATACCCCTGTGCTTACATGTCTTGTTGGCAACACAGAGGGAAAAACGAGCCACTTATGCAGCCAGGGCCGCCGAGAGGGGGGGGGGGGGGGGGGCGGGGGGGACAAAAGTCCCGGAGCCCGGGCCTCCAGGGGGGCCCGGCGCCGCCGCTGCCTAGCCCACCCTCTGTCGCCACCTGGCCTGCCCTCCGTCACTCCCGGAACTAACCTTAAGCCTCCTTTCACAGCAAGCAGCAGCAGGTCAGGCCACTCCTTCCTTCCATGTCCTGTCCTCGCCTGACGTAACGTCCGCGAGGGCCGAGCACGGAAGGAAGGAGGAGAGGTCTGCCCTGCCGCTGCGAAGTGAAAGGAGGCTTAAGGTTAGTTCCGAGGGCCCTGCCCGATAGCGGGTTTTCCTCGGAGTGTGTATGTTTGAGAGAGTATGTGTGAGATTGACAGTGTGAGAGAGAGAGAGTGAATGTGCGAGTGTGTGTGTGTGTGTGTGACAGAGAGTGAGACTGCTGGGTGCGAGTGTGTCTCCTCTGTCCCCCTCCAGCCACCCAGCGATTCTCCTCTGTCCCCTGCTCCCCCTCCAGCCACCCAGCAATTCTCCTCTGTCCCCAGCCCCCTCCAGCCACCCAGCGATTCTGCTCTCTCCCCTGCCCTCCCTCCAGCCACCCAGTGATTCTCCTTCCCCTTACAGCACCACACCGCCCAAATCTATGCCCCTCCGCCAACCGCCGCTGCCGTGCACAGCTCAGCGTGTACGCCCACTGAACGGTAGACCCAATTGCTGCCGTGCGCCCGCCCTCCCACCTGTGATTGGTCAGTGCTGCGTGTGACGTACCCGGAAGTAAGCTGACGTCACTTCAGGAGACGGATACAGCTTTATAGAGCACGAATGCGTCAAGACTTCACTTTCTCAGCTTCAGAACGTTGGAGGTGCATTTTATTATATAGGATACTATGGGCTTTCTGAAAGCTGAAACACTACAGGGCAGAAGGGGCACCAGTAATTAAAATTAACTCAAGTACAGCTGGGACACACACAAAAAATTTCCTTTTACAGTCACATGTGGTTCTGCAAAAAGAAAGAAAACCAGCCCTGGGGATTTGGGACAAAACAGTTAAATATTTACCTGGATAAGATGATAAATCATTACAAGCTGCAGCTTTACTATTCAACAGATAACCTGTCCAAAGCAAATAAGAAGACAGACCCCCCCGACCCCCCCTCCCCGAGCACCAGGTGACTTTTGTCCTGTAAGGATTACTGGCAAGTTGCAGAGGTCAAATTTTAGGCCAGAGTAAAGTAAAAGGCTCTGCTTTTGCTAGTATGAGACCTGGGTTCAGTTCTCGGTTCTGGTCAAAACATAAGAACTGTCAAAGTAAGTCAGATAAATGCCCACGTTGCAGGGTTATACATTTAAATAAATAAAATAAATTATAAACAATACTTCCCTAAGTAGTGGCCTAGTGGTTAGGGTGGTGGACTCTGGTCCTGGGGAACTGAGAAACTGAGTTTGATTCCCACTTCAGGCACAGGCAGACTCTGGGCAAGTCACTTAACCCTCCATTGCCCCATGTAAGCCGCATTGAGCCTGTTGCTATTCCACTAGCAACATTCCATGTAGAAGGCTGCGCAGGCTTCTGTTTCTGTGAGTCTGACGTCCTGCACGTAAGTACATGCAGGACGTCAGACTCACAGAAGCAGAAGCCTGCGCGGCCACATTGGTGATCTGCAAGGGCCGACTTCTACATGGAATGTTGCTAGTGGAATAGCAACATTCCATGTAGAATCTCAAATAGTGGAGGAGTGGCCTAGTGGTTAGGGTGGTGGACTTTGGTCCTGGGGAACCGAGTTTGATTCCCACTTCAGGCACAGGCAGCTCCTTGTGACTCTGGGCAAGTCACTTAACCCTCCATTGCTCCATGTAAGCCGCATTGAGCCTGCCATGAGTGGAAAGTGCAGGGTACAAATGTAACAAAAATAAAAAAAGTGCTGTCAGAGAAAGGATATCAGACACAGATATACAAATAAAGTATCACATACCATGTAAAATTAATTTATCTTGTTGGGCAGACTGGATGGACCGTTCAGGTCTTTATCTGCCGTCATTTACTATGCTACTATGTTACTGAGCACGCTCAGAATTGTCTCTTTGTATAAAATTCAACCCGTTCCTGGTAGTCAATACTTAGGCATACGTTTAACTTGAAGTGACATCCTTGAATTTCATGTTAAATAGCTCATAATTGATCTCTATTTCATAAACTTATATAAACATTCCTTGTGGCTCTGGGAAAGTCACTTAACCTTCCATAATTCCACATGTCCCCACTAAGATCCGTTCCATCTGCACCCCTCCCCGCAAGTAATCTCTTCCATACTCACCCCTACCTGTAACCTGCAAAAGTAGTTATTTCATTTAATTATGCTACTGAAATACGTTAGAGGCTTTGGCAGAGCCCCCTTCTCAAAGTAAGTATTCTTCCCAATTAATATTTCCAAATTAATAAAGTGCCTTTGCGCATTTGTAGAACAAATAAGCAAAGGCACTTTCCCCTCGTTTTCTAAGCTGCGCTAGCGGCTGCCGTGCGCTAATGCAGACACAGCCCATTCACTTTGAACGAGCTGTGTCAGCATTGCCGCACAGCTTAGTTAACCGGGGGGGGGGGGGGGGCTATTAATTTGGAAATATTAATTAGGAAGAATATTTACTTTATAAATGGGTCTCTGCCAGAGCCTCTAATGTTATTTTGTACACGTAAGGGTTCTAATTCTCCATGAAGAATACCGTTGCTTTACTTTGAACCACATAATTTGTGTTCATTCTAATTGACTGCATTTTTCACTACATCAAAATGTAGAAATCTTCATTCAAGCGAGGCAGATCATAAACAGAAGGAAAGAAAATTCAAAAGAGAAATTTGGAAGAAAAATTGAGTCATAGCATAGTACAGTTGCTTACGGAGCAGGGGCGGACTGACCATACGGTCAACCGGCCCAGAGGCTGTCTCCCCCACCTACTGCCCCCCCTGAGCCTCAGTGGGCCCGCCCCAGTCCCATCTTGAAGGGCCCTAGTAGTCTAGCGGCCTCTTCAGGGGCAGGAAAGAACCCCACTCTGCCCGGCGCCACCGCATTTTCAAAATGGCTGCTGAAACTTGTTTGTTTACTCCTTCAAAGAATTGAAGTAAATTAGTCAGGCAAGATTTCCCCACACTAAAGCCGTGCTGCCTTGGTCTCAGTAATCCATGTCCTCGGATGTGCTCTGTAATTTTGTTTTTAATAATAGCCTCTACCATTTTCCTCGGGACCGACGTCAGACTCACCGGTCTATAATTTCCCGGATCTCCCCTGGAACCTTTTTTTAAAAATTGGCGTTACATTGGCCACCCTCCAATCTTCCGGTACCACGCTCGATTTTAAGGATAAATTGCATATCACTAACAGTAGCTCCGCAAGTTCATTTTTCAGTTCTATCAGTACTCTAGGATGAATACCATCCGGTCCAGGTGATTTGCTACTCTTCAGTTTGTAGAACTGCCCCATTACGTCCTCCAGGTTTACCGTGAATTCAGTAAGTTTCTCTGACTCGTCCGCTTGAAATACCATTTCCGACACTAATCCAGGTTCCAATTCCTTCCTTGTCGCAGTAAAACCCGGTGTGGAGTCCCTGAATGGGAAAGAGAGCCACCTCCTCATGGCCCTAGGCAGACACACTTTTACTCTCTCAGATCCACAACTGCTTTTCCAAAATGATAAAGTACTGCACGCATCAACCTTCTATTATAAGAGCACGCAACTCTGGAATACACTACCACGCAACCTGAAAACGATCTACGAACTAACAGACTTCCGCAAACTATTGAAGACTCATCTCTTTGAGAAAACTTACTGCAAGGATTAAAAAACATGAAGTCCACACACACTAAGAGAAATGCATCAGTACACTCTCTTCTGAGTTCTCTTCCCCCGTATTCTCACCACACCTAAATCTCTACCCTCTTGTTATTGTTTTATCGCCCTATCAATTCCCCTTTGTTACATTACATTGTTCTACTCCCCATACTATATTTCGACGTTGACTTTGTCTTCCCATAACTCTTCACTATGTAACCTATAATCGTAATGCAACAAATTGTACTTCCACCATTCACAATATATTGTAAGCCACCCTGAGCCCGCAAAAAGGTGGGAAAACGTGGGATACAAATGCAATAAATAATAATAAAAAAATAATAACTAAATTTATTGTTGGATTTGACACAACCACAACATCTCACTCTTTGTCATCCTCACAACAGTTCATCACTGTTTTCTTATAAAGCATAGTACTGAACAAGCCTTTGTGCTTCTGGGCCCCAGGCCAATTCCAAGACTTTGCTCCAAAATGAGGGTGCAATTTTGGATTTAGCTCAGTCTTTTCAGTACTAGCTTGTGGGTTATATTCAGGTACAATGAGCGGGTCCCTGTCCTCAGGGGACTTACAGGCGTTATCAGAGGTTGGGCGACTTGGGGTTGGAAACGGCTGTGCATCGCCTTGCATGAACATTATAATAGTAATTAGCTCATTATAATAGCTTTGCATTCCGTTTTCGTTAGCTGCTACCGTGACAGGAAAATGGCTCGGGAGAACCCTTTTGTGCATGTCTCGCTTTACTACTTTGCTCGCTAAACTGGCTAGAACTAGTTTAAAAACCATGTTGCAGGCTCATTGGGTTTAGTACGTCTGGCTCTTGCTTAGGATCACAAGGAGTGGCAGTGGGATTTGAGCCTGGCTTCCCTGGTCCTCAGCCTACTGCTCTAACCATTGGACCACTCCTCCAACGCTCCAAGATTTCTGCTCCCCCGGACACTCCACAATGAATAAGGCTTTCAGACTCTTAGCTCCGTCTCTTCCGCCACACTTTCCTCTCCACATTAACTCTGCTGTCAGGGTGAGAGACAAGTTCCTGGAACCCAGAACAGGGTGTCTAACTATGTTTCTAGTTCCCTCTCTCCTTCCTATATTCTCCCACCACACTAGTACCCCTCCTTTTTTTTTTAAGTCAAGGGAATGTACCACACAGGCCTCTCCAGCAGGGGTGCATGAGACACATTCTGAGATCACTTCCTTTTCAGATCCTTTGTGAAAGGATTTTTCATTCATATTTATAGTTCCACTTTTATAAACCAGCGATGCTAGTCTCCTTTAGAAGATGCTCTGAAGGTACGTCACATAGTTATATCAGGAGGCAGTAGAACGAGAGGACATGAAATGAGATTGAAGGGGGGGCAGACTCAAGAAAAATGTCAGGAAGTATTTTTTCACGGAGAGAGTGGTGGATGCTTAGAATGCCCTCCCGCGGGAGGTGGTGGAAATGAAAACGGTAACAGAATTCAAACACGCGTGGGATAAACATAAAGGAATCCTATTCAGAAGGAATGGATCCTAAGGAGCTTAGCCGAGATTGGGTGGCAGAGCCAGCCGGTGGTGGGAGGCGAGGATAGTGCTGGGCAGACTTATACGGTCTGTGCAGAGCCAGTGGTGGGAGGCGGGGCTGGTGGTTGGGAGGCGGGGATAGTGCTGGGCAGACTTATACGGTCTGTGCCCTGAAGAGGACAGGTACAAATCAAAGTAGGGTATACACAAAAAGTAGCACATATGAGTTTGTCCTGTTGGGCAGACTGGATGGACCATGCAGGTCTTTTTCTGCCGTCATTTACTATGTTACTATGTTCTCAGCTGGGAGAGGCACCTTACTTTATATAAGGTGACCAATCCTCTCTTTAAAAGGGAGATTGACCTCTGTCGAGATCCAGGAATACGTCCATACAACTTCAAAGCTGTGGATGCAAAGAAAGCTCTGCTTCATTTTCACAGGCAGATATCTGTAAATAGTTTTCACACAAAAGCAATTCATGGCACAGTTTCAATTCATGCACTGAACAAATCAGATTATCAGTTTTACACATTCCAGACTCATTTTCTGTGAAATATTTCCCCCTGCTCATAGGGTACAACTCATTAGATCCTTTGTGAAAGGATTTTTCATTCATATTTATAGTTCCACTTTTATAAACCAGCGATGCTAGTCTCCTTTAGGAGATGCTCTGATGGTACGTCACATAGTTCTATCAGGAGCAAAAGGACTTGGGGCTTTTAAACCACTCATTGTCTTTCCACCCAAACCCAATTCTCCTCTCCTCCCACTCTCTATTTCAGTCGACAACACCCTCATCCTCCCCGCCTCATCTGCCCACAACCTCGGAGTCATCTTCGACTCCTCCCTCTCCTTCTCTGCCCATATCCAGCAGACAGCCAAGACCTGTCGCTTCTTTCTCTATAACATCAGCAAAATTTGCCCTTTCCTCTCTGAGCACACCACCCGAACTCTAATCCACTCTCTCATTATCTCTCGCCTTGACTACTGCAACCTACTCCTCACTGGCCTCCCACTTAACCATCTATCCCCCCTTCTATCCGTTCAGAACTCTGCTGCCCGTCTTATCTTCCACCTAGATCGATATGCTCATATCACCCCTCTCCTCAAGTCACTTCACTCGCTCCCAATCAGGTACCGTATACAGTTCAAGCTTCTCCTACTAACTTACAAATGCACTCAATCTGCAGCCCCTCCTTACCTCTCTACCCTCATCTCCCCTTACACTCCTACCTGTAACCTCCGCTCACAGGACAAATCCCTCCTCTCACTACCCTTCTCCACCACCGCCAACTCCAGGCTCCACCCTTTCTGCCTCGCCTCACCCTATGCTTGGAATAAACTCCCTCAACCCATACGCCAAGCCCCCTCCCTGCCCATCTTCAAATCCTTGCTCAAAGCCCACCTCTTCAATGTCGCTTTCGGCACCTAACCATTGTACCTCTATCCAGGAAATCTAGACTGCCTCCAATTTGATTGACTGCACTTTTTGTCCTTTAGATTGTAAGCTCCTTTGAGCAGGGACTGTCCTTCTTTGTTAGATTGTACAGCGCTGCGTAACCCTGGTAGCACTTTAGAAATGTTAAATAGTAGTAGTAGTAGTAGTCAATTTATTATGAGTGCAGGAGCTTCAGCCCTCGCTTTAACACTGCACTCAACACAATCATAACTACATAAGCATCTCCATACTGGAGTGGAAGAGTAGCAATTTGGTTAGTGCAATAGCCTGAAAACCAGGGGAACCACTGCAGCTCCTGGGGATTCTGGGCAAGTCACTTAACCCTCCATTGCCCCAGGTTAAAAAAAACAACAACAAACAAACCTGTATATAATATGTAAACTGCTTTGATTGTAACTACAGAAAAGCAGTACATCAAATCCCATCCATACTAGGACAGACCAGGTCCATCAAGCATAGCACTCTATTTACAACAGTGTCCAAACCAGGTCACAAGTACATGGCAATATCCCAAAATACTAAAATAGATTTCGTGCTGCTTATCCATACTGGAACAGACCAGGTCCATCAAGCCTTGTATCATGTGTCCAATCCAGTACCTGGCAATATTCCAAAAGATTAAAATAGATTTCATGCTGCTTATCCCAGGAATAAGCAATGTATGTTCCCAAGTCCACTTTATTTATTTATTATATTTGTATCCCGCACTTTCCCACTAAAAGCAGGCTCAATGCGGCTTACATAATAACGGTTTATGGACTTTTCTTTTAGAAACTTGTCCAAATCTTTTTTAAACCCTGATACACTAACCACTTTTACCACATTTTCTGGCAACAAATTCCAGAGCTTAATTATACATTGAAAGCAGAAATATTTTCTCTTATTTTAAACATACTATTTAGTAACTTCCTTGTGTGCCACCTTGTCCTTGTACTTTTGGAAAGAGTAAACAAGCGATTCATGTTCCACTCTACTCAGTATTTTATAGACATGCAAGTCACTTAACCCTCTGATGTCTTTGTAAGTCCTCTGAGGAGAGAAATACCCATTGTACCTGAATGTACCTCAGCTGTCTCTTCTCCAAACTGAAGAGCCCTAATCTCTTCCTCATAGGGAAGAGACTTCCCATCCCCTTTATCATTTTGATTGCCTTTTTCTGTATCTTTTCTAATTCCATTCCACCATATCTTTTTTGAGATGGGGTGATGGGGTGACCAGAACTGTACAGGTACAGTTGCACCGTGGAACAAAACAAAGGCATGATAATATTTTCTGTTTTGTTCTCTATTCCTTTCCAAATAATCCTACTACTACTATTTAGCATTTCTATAGCGCTACAAGGCATACGCAGCGCTGCACAAACATAGAAGAAAGACAGTCCCTGCTCAAAGAGCTTACAATCTAATAGACAAAAAATAAATAAAGTAAGCAAATCAAATCAATTAATGTGAACGGGAAGGAAGAGAGGAGGGTAGGTGGAGGCGAGTGGTTACAAGTGGTTACGAGTCAAAAGCAATGTTAAAGAGGTGGGCTTTCAGTCTAGATTTAAAGGTGGCCAAGGATGGGGCAAGACGTAGGGGCTCAGGAAGTTTATTCCAGGCGTAGGATGCAGCGAGACAGAAGGTGCGAAGTCTGGAGTTGGCAAACATAACATTATATTTGCTTTCTTAGCTGCTGCTGCTGCACACTGAGTAGAGGATTTCAGTGTAACGTGAACAAAGACAACTAGATCCTCTTCCTGGATGGCGACTTGTATCATCTCTTCTCTACATACATCACTTCTAGCTTATTTATTTTGGAGAACTTGGTATACCACATCTATATATATATATAAAACTCACCCTCAACGCTCTATTGGCTGCTGACATCACTGAAGCCAATGTTCGTATGTTCGAAGCTCTGAAGCCTCGAAAATCACAGTCTGTGGGCCCCGCCCTCGCGTCAAAGACGTTACTTCGGCAGGTCAGTGGGGTGGGGGGGCCCTTCGGCAGAGGCTGCAGGGGGGCCGCCGACACACGGAGACACAAAAGGACGGAGGGGAGCCTTGCTAGTGCCCGTTTCATTGCGATTTGAAACGGGCCTTCGTTACTAGTAACGCATAATGTGCCATTAGGAGGTTTACATAAAATATAAATGTAATCAATTTTTATTGGTGATTAAACACACACACAGCTAGATTCCCAACTATGAATGCCAGTACAAAAGAACAATGTCATATAACTTTGACACGGAACACATTGGCAGAATATCACCATTTTGATGTTAACTGGGTAAACCGTTATTCCGTCCGTCATTACCCACTCCCCAGCACAGTACAGATGCTTATTACAGAGTTGGGAGCTGCTGGTCTTCCAGCCCCATCACTGTCAACCTACTCCTATCATTTATATGTGCAAATCCTATATAATAATTCTCACCTCCAACGTTCTAATGTGCCTGGGACCATGGCTCCCTCGGAGGTGGTCTGCTAGGCAGTTTAGAATGCACGGACGTCAGCTGTCAGTGCCCCCCCCCCCTCGGCGCAACACCCAAGCCTCTGCCTTGCAAAACCACGAACCAGGCAGGGTTTCCCTACTCCTCTCCCTGCCTACCAATCAGCTCTCAGTGCCCCCCCTTGGTGCAACACCCAAGCCCCTCCACCCCGGTGCAGCACCCAAGCCCCTACCCCCCCCCCCCGACGCTTCACCCAAGACCCTCCCCCCGGCACATCACCAAAGCCCCTACCCCCCCTCTCGGGCACATCAACTCCCTCGCCACCCGCAACCGCCAATACTAACGCTGTCCGGCCGCTGCTGCTTCTCCTGTGGAGCAGCAGCAGCCGGTACAAAAAGAAAAAAGCCAAAAAAAGATTTTTAACCTGAAACACGGCTCCGTAGACAGCCATCTGGCATTGGCTGTCGTCACTGCAGCCACTCCTCCTCTCCCCTGCATGTCACTGCCCCTGCAGGAAGACCCCGGAGGAGCGCAGCGACGTCAGAGGGGAGAGGAGGAGCGCCTGCAGAGATGACAGCCAATGCCAGATGGCTGTCTACGGAGCCGTGTTTCAGGTTTAAAATCTTTTTTTGGCTTTTTTCTTTTTGTACTGGCCGCTGCTGCTCAACAGGAGACGCAGCAGCGGCCGGACAGCGTTAGTATTGGCGACTGCGGGTGGCGAGGGGGTTTATGTGTCTGATGGGGGGGATAGGGGTTTGGGTGATGCGCCGAGGGGGGAGGGGAGGGTCGCTGGACATGGGTGGCTGGGGGGGGCAGGGAAGAGGGAGGTGGGGAGGGGGTCCTGAGACCAGATGGGTGGCTGCAGGGGAGGGCAGGGGGAAAGGATGGTCACTGGACATGGGTGGTTACAGGGGGGGCAAGGGGAAAGGAGAGGAGGGTCGTTGGACATGGGTGGCTGCAGGGGGGCAGGGGAGAGGAGGGTCGCTGGACATGGGTAGCTGCAGGGGGAGAAGAGGGTTGTTGGACATGGGTGGCTGCAGGGGGGCAGGGGAGAGGAGGGTCGCTGGACATGGGTAGCTGCAGGGGGAGAAGAGGGTTGCTGGACATGGGTGGCTGCAGGGGGAGCAGGGGAGACAGAAGGGACGCTGCAGGGGGGGTAGGGGGAGAGGAGGGTCGTTGGACATGGGTGGCTGCAGGGGGCAGAGGAGGTTGGTGGGGAGGGGGTCCTGAGACCAGATGGGTGGCTGCAGGGGAGGGCAGGGGAGACAGAAGGGACGCTGCAGGGGGGGCAGGGGGAGAGGAGGGTCGCTGGACATGGATGGCTGCAGGGGGGGCAGGGGAGAGGAGAGGTGGGTCGTTGGACATGGGTGGCTGCAGGGGGGCAGGGGAGAGGAGGGTCGCTGGACATGGGTAGCTGCAGGGGGAGAAGAGGGTTGTTGGACATGGGTGGCTGCAGGGGGGCAGGGGAGAGGAGGGTCGCTGGACATGGGTAGCTGCAGGGGGAGAAGAGGGTTGCTGGACATGGGTGGCTGCAGGGGGAGCAGGGGAGACAGAAGGGATGCTGCAGGGGGGGCAGGGGGAGAGGAGGGTCGTTGGACATGGGTGGCTGCAGGGGGCAGAGGAGGTTGGTGGGGAGGGGGTCCTGAGACCAGATGGGTGGCTGCAGGGGAGGGCAGGGGAGACAGAAGGGACACTGCAGGGGGGGCAGGGGGAGAGGAGGGTCGCTGGACATGGATGGCTGCAGGGGGGGCAGGGGAGAGGAGAGGTGGGTCGTTGGACATGGGTGGCTGCAGGGGGGGCAGGGGAGAGGAGGGTCGCTGGACATGGGTAGCTGCAGGGGGAGAAGAGGGTTGTTGGACATGGGTGGCTGCAGGGGGGCAGGGGAGAGGAGGGTCGCTGGACATGGGTAGCTGCAGGGGGAGAAGAGGGTTGCTGGACATGGGTGGCTGCAGGGGGAGCAGGGGAGACAGAAGGGACGCTGCAGGGGGGGCAGGGGGAGAGGAGGGTCGTTGGACATGGGTGGCTGCAGGGGGGCAGGGGAGAGGAGAGTTGCTGGACATGGGTGGCTTCAGGGGGAGCAGGGGAGAGAGGAGGGCCGCTGCACATGCGTGGCTGCAGGGGCAGAGGAGGGTTGGTGGGGAGGGGGTCCTGAGACCAGATGGGTGGCTGCAGGGGGGACAGGGGAGACAGGAAGGATGCTGCGGGGGAGGGGGGATTACCTTGCTAGCGCCCGTTTCATTGCCTACCGAAACGGGCCTTTTATACTAGTCTTTTAAAAGGTGACAAAGTAGAAACCATTCTGGTAGCAAACAGGAACAGGCAGCAATAAGCTATAAAGCATGCAATCCTCCCAACCCCCACACCCATAACACCGGAAAGCCAAACAAACCAAATATTAAGCAGCAGAGGGCTTGGACTCTTATGACCCATCTGCATCAAGATAGCACAGAACTACTGGAACTGTCTTCTCCCTTACAATAAAATTTAATATAGAGCCTTGCATATCAAATTCAGCAGTCACAGCCAGCATGGCAGAGAAGGCAGGCAGGATCTGACAAGCAGCTGCTCTCATTCTCCTCCACTTGTGCTGAGGAACAACAGGGAAAAAGCAGATGAAGGGGGCAAGCCGAGGGGTGCCACAGGAGGGTATTTGCCAGATGTAGGGGTGAAGGACAGAAGAAGTGTAAGCCAGGGATTATGGGCACTTGAAGCACTTCAGTGGGAGGAAGAAGGGAAAAGCGTGAGGTGCGCATACCAGGGATACTGCAGGGGAGAAGGGAGAAATGTGGGATGTGGAATGTGTGCTGGGGGAAGGGAAGAGAAAGAGAGCTATGGAGGTGTATTGAGGGATTCATTCACCAAAAGAATTGTGAGGAGAGTGCGGGGTGGGAGTGGGTTTGGGAGACTGCTAGGGTGGTGAGTGCTGGTTGGAGGGGGTTCTGAGAGAGACCTATGCTGGGATATGTGCTGGGTAGATTTGAGAGAGATATAGAGGGTCTTTTACTTAGGCGCGCTGGCGCTTTTAGCGCGTTAAAAATAGGCGTGCGCTAAACACGCCCGTAGGAATGCATTGGCGTCTTTAGCATTTAGCGCGTGCTAAAAACGCCCGCGCGCCTAAGTAAAACACTCCCATAATGCATGTGTGTGCTTGGGGGGGGGGGGGGAGGAATAGGGGCTTTTGACAGAGAACTATGTGAGTGTGTTGGGGGGGGGGGTGAGAAAGAGCTATAGGGCAGCTTTCGAGAGAGTTCTGGGAATATATGTTCCTGTGGAAGGGGTTTGAGAGAGGGATAGGGAGAGAACCGAGGGTTCATCCTGGGGGAGGCAGAGAAAACTGGGCAATGAAGAACGTGTCAAGGACGCAAGGGGGAGGGAGATCAAGCTTGTTGGAGACTGAAACTGCTGGGAGTAGAGGTGGGCAGGGTGTAGCCTGAGCTGGGAGAAAGCTGGTGGGGGGGGGGGGGGGAGGGGCTTATCAGGCTTGGGGCACAGAGGAGCCCAGTCATGTCAAATCTTAAGCAGAATTCCCCCAGGAGTAACCTCTGTGATCTGCCCTTATAACCCCTATGACAGTCTGTCAGGGACTAATCTTCATAGACCCATGCCCGAGATTGCACCCACACCAAGAATTCAGTACAAACAGTCAAAGGATGGCTCCACTGAAAGTGGAGAGGAGGCAAAGAGATGAGAAGGAAGGCCTCCCCTTTAAGCAAACTGACATTCTGAAGTGCTGGAACAGATGAAGCCGCTTCAGTCATAAATCAGTTATGAATTTCACATTGGCAAGGGCACTGTAAGCCTAGGATAGCTTGCATTTTTCAACAGACTAGGAAGCAGGGTCTCTCCCTGCACATGATAAACTGCCCAACTGCGACCTTGCTGTGCTAGAAAAGAAAAGGAGTTAGAGGCACTGAACTGAGTAGTATAACCTGCACGACCTCTCACTAATGTATAACATCATCTGATACGAGCCACAGTGCAAGGGGTAAAGAGTGACAACCCACTAGAACACCAAACCTCTGACACACTGTGAAAAATATTATTATTTATCTGACCTTTAGAATATCTGAATACTATCTTCCATGTCTGGTTCCAGCCTCCTCCTCCACACCTCGAATACTGTGTTCAATTCTGGTCGCCGCATCTCAAAAAAGATATAGTGGAATTAGAAAAGGTACAGAGAAGGGCGACGAAAATGATAAAGGGGATGGGACGATTTCCCTATGAGGAAAGGCTAAAGATTCTAGGGCTCTTCAGCTTGGAGAAAAGACGGCTGAGGGGAGATAAGATAGAGATCTATAAAATAATGAGTGGAGTTGAACGGGTAGATGTGAATCGCTTGTTTAGTCTTTCCAAAAATACTAGGACTCGGGGGCATACGATGAAGCTACAAAGTAGTAAATTTAATACGAATCGGAGAAAACGTTTCTTCATTCAACGTGTAATTAAATTCTGGAATTCGTTGCCAGAGAATGTGGTAAAGACAGTTAGCTTAGCAGGGTTTAAAAAAAGGTCTGGTTGGCTTCCTAAAGGAAAAGTCCACAGACCATTATTAAACTGGATTGGCCACTGTTGGAAACAGGATGCTGGGCTTCATGGACCTTTGGTCTGTCCCAGTGTGGCAATACTTATATAGTTATGTAACTAAGGGGCCCTTTTACAAAGGCACGGTAGGGCTACTGGGTGGGTAGCATGTGCCAAATTGGCCTTACCGCCGGGGTAGTGCGGGAGCCCAGTGATAGTTCCAAAGTTGATGCGTGCATTTTCCCGCAGTAGAAAATCATTTTCGAATTTTCTACCACGGGGGGTGTTCCCGGTGGTAATCAGCAGCATACCCATATTGCCACATGCTGCCCCGATTACTGCGGGGTTTGCTTGTGAGCCCTTACCGCCTGCGAAATAGGTGGCAGTAAGGGATCAGGCAGAAAATAGCCATGCGATCATTTTAATATTTATTTGTTGCATTTGTATCCCACATTTTCCCACCTATTTGCAGGCTCAATGTGGCTTACCTTGATCCGTCATGGCGATCGCCGTTCCAGAGTGAAAGATACAAGCGGTATTACATAGAGAACATAAGTGATACAGTAGAATTAAGCAGACAGGTATAAAGAGATCAAATTTGAAATCATAGATACAGTGGTAATGCGTTACAGTTCAAATGATACGTTAAAGTTCAGAAAATGGGTCGATGCGGTATGCCTTGTTGAAAAGGTAAGTCTTCAGTAATTTCCAAAAGTTGGTTAAGTCGCCCATTTTTTTTCACGTCAAGTGGTAACGCATTCCACAGCTGCGTGCTTACGTAGGAAAAGATGGATGCATGTGTTAATTTGTATTTTAGTCCTCTGCAGCTGGGGAAGTGTAGATTCAGGAATGTGCGTGCTGATCTTTTAGCGTCCCTGGGTCTATGAGGTCTAACGTGTAGACCGGGGCATCTCCGTAGATGATTTTGTGAACCAGGGTGCAGACCTTGAACGCAATACGTTAAGTAGAAGCCAGTGTAGTTTTTCTCTTAAGGGTTTAGTACATGGCCATTTAGTGTCCCATTAAAAAAAAACAAACAAACAAACCCTTTTCCACGCTACAACTAGTGCAGGCCACTTCTTACTGTGGTTTAGTAAAACGGCCCCTAAATTACTAGAAACAAATCTTGGGGGAGGGGGGTAATTTAACAGCAGTGACTTAATTTACATGCTGGCAAGCTGTTTCAATGAATATGTATATCGTGTGTCGCTAAATATACGAATTGGGTGCCGAGTGCCGTCTCTGTGATTCAGTAGGCCTAAACTAAATGTATGTTATTTATTTATTTAAATTTGATTTGATATATTGCCAATTGCCGGATGGCATCTGGGCAGTCCACAATAAAAAAGTCAACAAGAGGAAAATAGAATAGAAATACATAAATGGAAAGGAAAGGGAAAATAAAGCATAGCACGGTAGATAAGAAACTAAGGGGGTCATTTACTAAGCCGCGGGGGTGTTTTTAGTAAGCGCTAATGATTAGCTGTGATGAAACAGCGGGTTGCTGAGCCAATGAACTGTATTGTTTTGCTGGTGACATGTATTTCTTGCTGATGATATGTGTTTCTCCTGGTTGGCCAGCAGATGGAGATTGCTTTTTTGTTTTTTTTATCCTGCCTAACTGTGAGGTAATTTGTTAGTCTCAGTTTGGAAGCACAGGGAGAAAGACCTCTCTACTGAGACCCTGTGATCAGCTATATTCTGTAACTTGTGAGCAGCTATATTTTTTCTGTACTTCCAGGAATTATTCAGGTAG
This sequence comes from Microcaecilia unicolor, assembly GCF_901765095.1. NCBI lineage: Eukaryota > Metazoa > Chordata > Amphibia > Gymnophiona > Siphonopidae > Microcaecilia > Microcaecilia unicolor. The sequence goes on along the minus strand of NC_044032.1, from coordinate 26,875,258 downwards.
TGATAAAATGTTTAGATCGTTTTATAATTGATCTATAAAAGATTCAATTATAAAAAAAAAATCATGTTAATTCCAGTGGTGTAGCTACGGACGGGCCTGGGCGGGCACAGGCCCACCCAGCGGCAGCGCCACACTTCTCTCTTCCCCCCTCTCCTCTGTGGCAACCTGGCATCTGCGCTCCTGTCTCTCAACCCCACCCCTCCCCAGTGTCAACACAGGCATCCTCGGCACCTGCAGCGATTCATTCTGGTTGTTTGCGCCAGCCCCGCAGGTTTCCATTTGCCGCATTCTGCCAGACAGGAAATAGGAAATGATGTCAGCGAGGGCAGGACGTGGGAGATGGAAGCTTGTGGGTCCAGCGCAAGCAGTGAGAATGAATCACTGCAGGTGCCGAGGACGCCTGTAAGGTACACCAGGGAGGGCCGGGGTTCAGAGACAGGAGCGCAGATGTCAGAATGCCGCGGAGGAGAGGGAGAAGTGGGGTAGGTATAAAAAAAGATCTATGTTCTTAAAAAATATCTCTGGGAAGATATTTGTGGTGTGGTATGGTGTGGAGGGTGGCAGCACAAGCAAATGGTAAAGGGCCCATCCAAAATACTGAGTCTGGCTACGCCTCTGGTTAATTCTACTGTACATATTATATGAAAAAAAAAAAAAAACGAGTGAAGCTGAAAATAGAGTGATTTAGTTATCTCAGTTGTGCAAAACGCACGCCATGCTAGCAACTTGACAAAAGGAAACACCCGACACCCACACTCCTACAACAATGGCGTTCTGGTCTAAGGCCCGTGTCAGGGGTTAGAAAGGATAGTCGCAAATGTAAGCAATGCTACTGACAATGTGGCTATTTTACTGCTTTGCTAAAAGTGCCCTCAGTGCGTGGGACACCCATGTGCTAAAAGTAGCACCGCCCTTAACATGGCTTAGTAAAAACCTGAAATGCCCACGCCTAACTTAGGCACAGATTAGGCATACTCTGTAACACTGTGTGTAATTTTAGGAATGCCCATGCCCTGCCCACACCCCTATGGCCACACCCCCCCTTTTGTGATCCGTATATTAGGATTTACACACACCGCTTGACAGAATACACTTAGAAAGCTGCACGCGTAAAATCTAATCAGTGCCAATAATTGCTTTTTAGTGGCTAATTATCGGCACTCATTAGCTAGTTAAGCAATTAAGTTGCACATGCAAATTGGCCTCGTGCGCTGATTTGAATGTGCAACTTTAGTCACCAATTTACAGAATCCAGAGAAAATGTATTTAGCCCAATAAAAAGGGACCCTCTAAAATGCATACGCAGACCAGTATTTCTATATATCTAAATGGACTAACACTGCAACCCCATTACTTTATTCATATTTCTTCAGAAATTAAACTGTTCTACTTGTCCTATATAATAAAAGGCACCTCCAACATTCTGAAGCTGACTGCAAGGCTGAGGCATTCCTGCTCTCTATATCCATCTCCTGAAGTGACATCACGTACTTCCGGGTTCGTCACAAGCAGAAGTGACCAACCACACGAGGTTTCTCGGCTTCAGAATGTTGGAGGTGCATTCTATTAAATAGGATTGGTCAGTTCCTTGAAGCACAGCCAGAGCTCAGCGTCCTGCACAGTAATGCTCAAGACACCAGAGAGAGGGAGGGAGAGAGGGGGGAGGTATCTCTGTCACACACACACTCTCTCTCTCACAATCAATGTCTTTCTCTCACTCTCACACAGTGGCGTTCCTAGGGGGGCTGACACCTGGGGCGGATCGCTGAAGCGCCCCGCCCCCGGTGAAAGAACCCTCCCATGGGTGCACGCCGCTGGGGGGGGGGGGTGCCGCGCGCCTGCCGGCTCTTCGTTTTCATGCTCCCTCTGCCCCGGAACATTCACTATCTATGTGTCACACAGTCACTCACACACTCTCTTGGTCTCATACACTCAGTCTCACAGAGAGTCTGTGTCTCACAGTGGAGTAGCAAGGGGGGGCGGTCCGCCCCGGGTGTCAGCTCAGAGGGGGTGCTCCCGCCCTCCGCTGATACAACTTCCTATTTCCGCAAGGGTGGGACAGAGCGAGAGAAGGTCCGATGAGACGGTCCACATTTCTTTTACGTGCAGGTGCGAGGTGCCTCGCCTCAGATTCCGATATTTTTTTAAAGGTAGGCAGCTGGTTGCACGAAGGAGGGTAGGCACTGGGTCGGGAGTGGGAGTGTCGATGCGCCGAGGGGGGTGGGGTGTCATCGTGCTGCACCCGGGGGGGGGGGGGGTGCTAGCCACTGGTCTCACACACACTCTCTCTCACACACACTGTATCTGTGTGAAACACACACTCTCTCTCACACACGTACGTGCACACACTCACTTGCACCCAGACTCTCTCTCTCTCACACACCCACTCGCACATTCACTCTCTCTCTCTCACACGCAGTCACTCTCACATACACTCTCTCAAACATACACACTCCGAGGAAAACCTTGCTAGCGCCCGTTTCATAAATCAATCAGAGCCCGTCTTCTGCAGAGCATCCCACCTTTTACAAAAAACATAGGGGTTATTATAAATTTGTCAAATTATAACCGCCACAGGCAAGGCACTCAGACACCGAGTCTCAACAGTTTACTATCAAAGCGTGCAACATGAAATTAGCCAGCACGAAATGAACGGATCCCTGACCTCGACGTTGTAAACAACTTTATCAGCGACCCCCCACCCACGATCGCCTTATGCCCGCTAAATACACGAACCCCTCGCCACCACTCTTCCCCCCCCTTTCCAAATCGAGCTGGTTCAATGCATTGATTTTAATGCCCTTTACTCTAAAAATATCAGCTTTTATACGTGCAAATCATGGCAAACAGGGCTTCGCCTATCTTTTACTGGTGCAATTTTGCGAGAGAAATCGACGTTCGTGTACTGCAGAGGGGAACGCAGTATTTTCTCTTATTGCAGCTTCGGAAGGGGGAGACGAGTCTCCTTCTGCATTTTGAGGGGGTAACAAACACAGCTGGGGTTTTCTGTTCGTACAGCGGAGACGTCCGGACAAAGTGCACGAACGTAGTGAACGATTGTGAACACCACCAGGCACTTTCGGACACGAGAGTTTTACTTCTACCCCCCAAAACAATCGGATCCTCTCTTAAAATCTTGTCTGGGCTCCTGTTTTGAGTGTCAAGGTTGCATCGGTAGGGGTTGGGGGGGGGAGATTTGACAGTCGATCGCTATATTATTCTTATTTTCACCCTTCTGCTTTTTACTATGTGTTTTAGCACGACCACCACCAAAGAACTGACACATACGATTAGCACCCTAGGACTGTCACAGCCCCCCCCTCCTCACCTCCACTCGTGCAACACCCAAGGCAGAAGCAGAAAAAAGGGGAGATCAGCCCCCTCCACCCATCCCTCCCAGCTCAAGAAGGCGACAATAACACAAGGCAAGAACTCACCCCGCCAGCCAAAGTAGCAACTTGCAAAATCACTGCAACACTGTAACTAGTACAGGAAACGCGAGCGCCGCCTCCGCCCACCATCTTATTTATTTATTTATTTATTTTATTTTTTTAATTTTAACTCGGGCTTTGATTGGCGGCCTCCCCTATCCTTCAGAGAAATAGGTGGGTCGGGAAGCGGGGCGCACGGGATTCTGGGAGTTGTAGTTCCTACCCCCGCCCCGCCCCCAGGGTCTCAGAGGACACAGCACGTGACTCATTTCAAGCCTGGCACAGTCTCTCCAGCCAGCTGTGTTTACTCTGGGGGAACCCGTGAGCCTCCTTCCCAGCTGTTTGTTTTTCTCGTTATGTCTGGTTAATTGCTGCCTTCATCTAGCACGGAACAGGGATCGCATTAGCCCAGATGTGACACTTGTTTGCAAGGTTCCATCCTTGGCTACTGTTCTGACCACTCAGGATTGAAATTAAATAATCTTAAAAATTAAAAATCCCTGAGGTGATTACGTCTGACTTTTTCTCGCCTTGTTTTTGTATCAGAAAAGACTGTGCATTAGCTGGGTTTAATTATAGGAGGGATATGATCGTGGGGGGGGGGGGGGGGGGGGGGGGGGGGGGGGGGAGCAGGCTCAACGCGGCTTACATAATATAGCAAATTTACAAGATAAAACAAAATGAATAAAACATCTAAACTTAGTATATGAGGAATATATTTCCTCCTATTTGTTTTAAAAGTATTTCCATGTAACTTCATTGCGTGTCCCCTGGTCTTTGTACTTTTTGAAAGAGTGGAAAATTCAGTGGCGTACCAAGGGGGGGGGGGGGGGGGGGGGGGGGGCGGTCCAGCCCGGGTGCACGCCGCTGGGGGGGTGCTGCACGCCGGTCAGTGCTGTTCGTTTCCATGCTCCCTCTGCCCCGGGACCTGTTCCGGGGCAGAGGGAGCATGGAAACGAACAACGCTGACCGGCACGCGGCACCCCCCCAGCAGCGTGCACCCGGGGCGGGGAGTTATTTTTCTGGGGTGGAGGTGTCCTTTCGACAGGGGGGGGCGTGCTGCTGCACCCGGGGGGTGGGGCGCATCGGCGATCCGCCCCTGGTGTTAGCCCCTCTAGGAACGCCACTGGGAAAATTGATTCACTTTTACCTGTTCTATACCACTCAGGATGCATAACTTATAGAATACTATTAGTTATGTGTGTCTGTGACAAAAAAGTGGGTTTTTTGAAGTCTGTAAAACTGCCTTCATTCTTGAAGTGTATTTATTTATTTGTTTGTTGCATTTGTATCCCACATTTTCCCACCTGTTTGCAGGCTCAATGTGGCTTACATTATGCCATAGTGGCCAGGGCCGTGCCTAGGGTCTCTGGCGCCTCCCCCCCCAGACCAGCGCGCGCGCGCCCCCCGGACTTTTAAATTTACCTCCCTCCGACGTCTGCGCAGCGTCAGTGAAAGCGCTGCCTGTCTGACGTCTCTCCACCAGCCCAGCCTTCCCTTCGCTCGTTGGTTCCCTCGATGTCCCGCCTTCTTCTGACATCATTTCCTTGAGGGCGGGACACCGAGGGAACCAACGAGTGAAGGGAAAGCTGGGCTGGTGGAGAGACGTCAGACAGGCAGCGCTTTCACTGACGCTACGCAGACGGAGGAGGCAGAGCGAGGTAAATTTAAAGCACCGGCGAATCAGGGATGGAGAGGAGCGGAGAAGTAAGTTTTTTTTAAATACAACGCGACGGCGCGGCGCCCTTGAAGGCAGGCGCCCCCCTGCAGCGCTTACCGTGTTGGCACGGCCCTGATAGTGGTGATCGCCATATCCGGAATGAGAAATACAATGTGATATTGCTTTAGAGTTCATAAGTGACAGAGTAGAATAAGCATTCAAGTATGAAGAGTTCAATTCCGGAATGAGAAATAAAGTGGAATTGCGTTAAAGTTCCTTGCTGTCAGAGTAAGTGAAGCAGTCAAGTGCAGAGAGTTCGGTTTAGTCCAGTTCCGGTGTAGTTTCGTTGTTTGGTATTTAGGTAGGGTCATTGTGGTATGCCTTTTTGTACAGGTTAGTTTTTAGTGATTTTCGGAAGTTTGTTAGGTCGTGTATTGTTTTTATTGTGTTTGGTAGTGTATTCCTTAGTTGGGTGCTTATGTATGAGAAGCTGGATGCATATGTTGATTTATATTTTAGTTCTTTGCAGCTGGGGTAGTGGAGATTCAAGAATGTGTGTGCTAATCTTTTTGTGTTCCTGGTTGGTAGGTCTATGAGATCTGACATGTAGGCTGGGGCCTCGCCGTGATTAATTTTATGAACCAAGGTGCAAATTTTGAACGCAATACATTCTTTAAGTGGGAGCCAGTGTAGTTTTTACCTTAGGGGTTTGGCACTTTCGTATTTTGTTTTTCCAAATATGAGTCTGGCCGCTGTGTTTTGAGCAGTTTGGAGTTTCTTGATTATTTGTTCTTTGCATCCGGCATAGATTGCATTGCAATAATGGCTTAGTGCCATTGATTGTACCAGGCTGCGGAATATTTCCCTTGGGAAGAAAGGTTTTACTCTTTTGAGTTTCCACATTGAATGGAACATTTTCTTTGTAGTATTTTTTGCTTGGCTTTCTAGTGTGAGATTTCGATCAATAGTGACTCCAAGAATTTTCAGGCTGTCTGAGACAGGAAGGGTGTAGTCTCGGGTGTTTATAGTGGTGGGTTTATATGTGTTATATTGTGATGAGAGGATGAGACATTCTGTTTTTTCTGCGTTGAGTTTTAATTGAAATGCATCCGCCCATGAATTCATGATTTGGAGGCTGTGTTCGATTTCATTTGTGATTTCTGTTAGATCATGTTTAAACGGGATATAGATCGTGACATCGTCCGTGTAGATGTAAGAACTAAGGCCTTGGTTGGATAGCGGTTTGGCTAGAGGAGTCATCATTAGGTTGAAAAGGGTCGGTGAAAGCTGTGAGCCTTGGGGTACTCCACATTCTGGTTTCCATGGTGATGATGTGTTTGAATTTGATATTACGTGGTATGTTCTTGCGGTTAGGAAGCCCTTTATCCAACTAAGTACATGTCCACCAATCCCAAAGTATTCTAGGATGTTTAGTAGTATTTTATGGTTAACCATGTCGAATGCGCTGGACATGTCGAATTGTAGGAGAAGTATACTATTGCCAGTTGCAATTGCTTGTTTGAATTTGGTTAGGAGAGTGATTAGTACTGTTTCGGTGCTATGGTTGGATTGAAATCCTGATTGCGATTCATGTAGTATTGAGAAATTGTTTAAGTAGTTGGTAAGCTGCTTGGTTACCATGCTTTCCATTAGTTTAACTACCAGAGGAATGGATGCTACTGGGCGGTAATTGGTTATGTCGTTTGCTTTTTTCTTTGAGTCTTTAGGTATTGGGGTGAGTAGTATGTTTCCTTTATCCTTAGGGAAGAGCCCATGTTGTAGCATGTAGTTTAGGTATGACGTGAGGTCTGCTATGAAGCGTTGAGGGGTGGATTTTATTAGGTTGTTGGGACATGTGTCCAATTTGCAGTGGGATTCGGTGAACCTTTTGATCGCTTGAGTAATGGTTTCAATGGTAAGTAGAGCGAAGTTAGTCCAGATTCGGTCTGCTGGGTATTCATCGTGGATTGGGTCCAGACAGTCAATGAATTTTTCATTTTCAGTAATATTAAGTGGTAGCGTGCTTCGTAGCTTTATAATTTTTTCATTTAAGTATTTAGCAAGGTTGTCTGCTGATGGGGTGTCTATGCTGGTTGTGGTAACCGGTGTGGTATATACTAGTTTGTTCACGAATTGGAAGAGTTTATGCGTGTCTTTGTAGTCTGGCCCTATTTTGGTTTTGTAGTATGACCTTTTGGTTTGTCTTATTGCATATTTGTATTTTCTTTGCATTTGTTTCCATGCGTTAAGTGTGTATTCATCTTTTATTTTGTTCCATGCTCGTTCGAGCCTCCTAACTTGTGTTTTTAGTTTTTTCAGTTCTTCGTTAAACCATGGTATCGAGTTGTGTCTTTGTGAGGTTCTTGTTTGTAGTGGTGCTATTTTGTCTAGTATGCTTCTGCATCTATTGTTCCAGTCTAGGAGATAGTGTTTCGAGTCCGTTTGTGTTATCCATTCATTTTTGTAGATCTGTTGCCAGAATGCTCCAGGGTCAATTTGGCCTCTAGTGGTGTAAGTTGTGCATTCTTGTTTGTGGTATGAACCTTTTTTTTCGCCATTTAAGGGATAGGTCTAATTTGTGGTGGTCTGATAATGGTGTGTCTGTCCATTTTGTGTCTATTAGTATTATGTTTAGGTCTGAGAATAGTTTGTGTGTGATGAGATTGAGTGTGTGTCCTTTGACAAGGGTTGCTTGCATATTTGGCCAGTTGAGATCCCATAGTTGGAGGAAATCCTTGCATTCAAGTGCATTGGTTGAGTTAGGGTCTTCTAGGTGTAAGTTAATGTCCCCTATTATAAGTAGGTTGGAGTTGGAAACACAGGTATTTGATATGAAATCCATGAAGTGTGGTTGGCATTCATGCCAGTTACCTGGTGGTCTTTAAAACAGGATGACGTTTATGTGGTCAAGCAAGGTTGTATGGTGGATTCTAACTGAGGCAATTTCGAGTTGGGGTGTTATGGACTCGGCTGTTGTTGTTACGGTGAATTGGGATCTATGGATTAATGCTATGCCGCCGCCTCTTTTGCCTTTTCTTGTCCAGTGAGTGATTTTGTATCCTGGGGGGCATAAATCTAAGATTATGGGGTCCTTATGATCATGGATCCAGGTTTCATTGATGAATAGCAGGTCGAGGTTATCTGCCGTGATCCAGTCTGTTATTATTGTTGTTTTGTTGACTACTGATCTGGAGTTTATATATCCCACTTGAATTATTTGGTAGGGGTCGGTTAGGTTTGAGGTTGTGTGGATTTTTGTTAGTTGTCGATTCTTTGTTGTTGTGGGTTTATTGTGGGGTTTCTTTCCCTTTTTATGCGGTTGTCCGCTTGTTGATGTTCTTCCTTTGTTTTGATTGTTATCGGTTTGGTGAGGTGAGGTGTGCCTGCTCAGTCTTTGTGGATTGAGTAGTATGGGGATGATGTTGTTTTCTACAAGTGGGGTAGTTAGTGTTAGGTGAAGCAGTGAAGCAGTGATAGGGAGTAAATTAATAGGAGCAATTTGAAGGTATTCATTTTGGTGACCGATCAGTTTGGGCTCCTATTAGGCTGCGTTCAGTGGCTCTTGGTGGTTCCGTCTGCCTCCCAGGAGCGCCCGTGCATCCTCCCTGTATCCGTTTCTCAAGGCTGCGTTCAGTGGCTCTTGTTGGTTCCGTCTGTCTCCCAGGAGTGCCCGTGCATCCTCCCTGTATCCGTTTCTCAATGAGGCCTTGCTGGAACCGATGCCTCGCTCCCGCTGCCCTCCTGAGACGGTGGACGAGTTGGAATTGGCAGTTACAGGTGTACGGTCGGGATCGCACGGTCTTATGGTCCCAGGTGTGGTCTCGGTCGCCTCCCATTGCACTGGGTGGGAGGGGGGGGGGGAGTCAGGCTGTCCAATCCGCTGCAAAACATTTGGTTAATCTCTGTTTCCACTCCCCCGTGCAATCGTCATTGTCATACAATCAGTTCCTTAGCAAGGAGAATTAATAGATTGGAGTGGGAGTGAGCCTGTCTGGCGATTTATTAGTCAGTTTGTGTTTCCATGCCCCGCGCAGTCGTCATTTCCATTCACTCAGATCGCTCTCGAGGAGGTTCAGTGGACTGGAGTGGAGGTGAGCCTGTCTAGTCTATTAAGATCATGATTCCTGTTTGTTCCAGTTAGTCCCTGGCTGATCTCTATTTCCGCTCCCCCGCACAGCCGTCATTCCCACACACTCGAATCAAAGCAAGCTAACCTGTGGGCTATCTGGTGTACGTTTTCTTCCGTTGCCGTTGTACCTTCTGCAATGGGTCCGAGCTGCCTGGCACCGCACGGATCGGCCCCGCAGTCGCCGTCCTCTCCGGTCTCGTTTCCACTTGTCTGCCTCTCTGGCTTCGGGTCTACAGTGATGCTCCCCGCTCTTCTCCTTGGCCCACCACCTCGGTCGGGTGGCAACTCCGGTTGGTTGGGTGATGCCATGGGGGGGGGCATCGCGACTCCGGGTAAGGTGGAGCTTTGGTCAGCTCTTGGGGTGGCGGCAGCCACTGGATCGGCAGCGGCTGCGACCCCAGGCAAGGTGACCCCAGGCAAGGTGGAGACCTCAGTCGGCTACTGATGGTGACTACTCCTCGGCAGAGCGCCCGCAGAGGTTCTGGCCCACTCGTGCGACCCACTTCACCCTCGGGGTGTGGGTCTGCTATGTGCAGGCCGATCGATCCCCGTCCGTGGCCGTCCTGGAACCTAGGTTACTGGAGCTAACTGCTCGTGGTCTCTAGGTAGCGGCCATCTTAAAGTTCTCTAGTTTGGCCAGCAGGTGGTCCATGTTTATGTTTAAAGCTGTTACTGAGAACTGACCTTTCCTTCTTTAGTTAATACAGAAAAAAAGGAAGTGCCTGCAGTGATGTGGCCAGCTATTTTCAAATGTTGCTGTTCTGGGCTCTGATTGGCCTGGAGTTTGAAGTTAACCAGAAGCTACAGGATTCTGCTCCAGTTTCAGTCAGGGAGAAGAGAGAGAGAAAGAGATATTCTTTGCTGAAGCCCTGTAAAAACAGTTATATTTGCTAACTGGTGAGCAGCTATATATCCTGATCTCCCCAGGTACTATTTAAATAGTAAACAAATGTTTAGATAGTGTTATAATTGATCGATATTTCAGTTACCTGTTATTGTTTTGCTGATTGCACTTTTTTTCTGTTTCACTGTTCAAGTTCTGTGACAATAAGCATTATTTTTAGTTTATTGCCTCTGCTTGTCTGGACATTAAGAATCTTGGTGGTTTGTGTGTTGGGTTTGTGAGTGCCTTTTAGGAACTGTGGGAGCCCTGGGAGTATGGCCCCAGTAGCCTAGAAATCACTGGGGATAATTTGAGAGCAGGACACTTGCCCAGAGGTGGTTAAGACCCAGTCGGTGGGAGGAGGGAGCAAGTGTAGAGCACAAGTGGCAGGTGTAGGTGGACCTGAGCTGTGCTGGGGATAGACCCTCTAAGTGGCCGTAGGGTAGCCCCAGGTGGGTGGCTAGGCATTTCATGACACTTAGGTGCTCGCACTTACACTGGCTTTGTGTCTGGTATACCTGCAAATGCCTAAATATCAGGTGTGTATATTCTGGATTACCCAGAATTCTATAATACAGCCAGTCCCAATCCAGTCCTCAGGGCACACCTAGTCCCATCAAGTTTTCAGGATATCCAGCTCTATCTCTCCACACCAGACATCACCACAGAGACCCAGGCCAAGGTATCGGCCTGCCTATCCGACATTGCTGCCTGGATGTCAAACCGCCACCTGAAGCTGAACATGTCCAAGACTGAGCTCCTCGTCTTTCCACCTAAGCCCACTTCTCCTCTTCCCCCACTCTCTATCTCATTTTGATGGCACCCTCATCCTCCCCGTCTCATCTGCCTGCAACCTCGGGGTCATCTTCGACTCCTCCCTCTCCTTCTCTGCGCATATCCAGCAGACTGCCAAAACCTGTCGCTTCTTCCTTTTCAACATCAACAAAATTCGCCCTTTCCTCTCTGAGCACACCACCTGAACTCTCGTCCACGCTCTCATTACTTCTCGTCTCGACTACTGCAACTTACTCCTCACTGGCCTCCCACTCAGCCATCTATCCCCCCTTCAATCCATTCAGAACTCTGCTGCACTTCTCATATTCCGCCAGAACCGATATACTCATATCACCCCTCTCCTCAAGTCGCTTCACTGGCTTCCAATCAGATACCGCATCCAATTCAAGCTTCTCCTCCTTACTTACAAATGCACTCACTCTGCTGCTCCACCCTACCTCTCTACCCTCATCTCCCCCTATGTTCCTGCCCGTAACCTCCGCTCACATGACAAATTCCTCCTCTCAGTACCCTTCTCCACCATTGCCAATTCCAGGCTCCGCTCATTTTCCCTTGCTTCACCCTATGCCTGGAACAGTCTTCCTGAATCCCTACGCCAAGCCCCCTCCCTACCCATCTTCAAATCCTTGCTTAAAGCTCACCTCTTCAATGCTGCATTTGGAACCTAACCTTTCGAACATATAGGTTGCCCCAATCTGTCTGACCTATATGATTAACTGTACATTTGTCTTTTTAGATTGTAAGCTCTTCGAGCAGGGACCATCCTCCCATGTTAAACTGTACAGCGCTGCGTAACCCTAGTAGCGCTTTAGAAATGTTAAGTAGTAGTAGTAAGTAGTTTCAGGATATCCGCAATGAATATGTATGATGTAAATTCCCATACACTACCTCAATTGCATGCAAATCTAACTCATGAATATTCATTGTAGTTATCCTGAAAACCCAATGGGACTAGGTGTGCCCTGGCTTGGGAATGGCTGTTATAATAGAACTTAGGCACCTTAGTTCCTTTATAGCAGTGGTTTTCAACCTTTCATCCATTGTGACACTCCTGGCAGGTCATATTCACATTCGTGACACACTGAACACTACTGTTCATGGCTGAACAAATTAAAAAAATCCCTTATATATCATTCATTATTGATGAAAATGATGTAATGAAAGGTGGTGGCTGCTGGGTGGGGAAGAGCAGACTTGCAACATTTCCAGTTGGGGCTGGTGGCAGCACTGAGCATTATGGGTAGTGGCGAAGCAGAAAGGACCAGTTACATGGATTTCAAATACCTGATTCACCTGCTCTGCTCTTCCCAGCCCACAGGCACACATGGTTGTTATGGAAAACAAGGGATTGCCGTCTATCACATTTTTGGTGACACACCTCTCAAGCTCTGGGTGACACAGAAGTACGTCCCGACACACTGGTTGAGAACCACTGCTTTATAGAATAGGCTCCCATTGCACGCCCTTGGGGTGCCTAAATAGAGGTGCCCAGTTATAGAATTGCCTCCCAAAAACACAAAGCACAGGCAGACCTCTTCACATGGCACCAGGCTGGATACTTGTCAGTAGAGGGGCAAAGTCAGGGTAGGACAGGTGTTCTCAACTGAGTCCTCGGGGCACACCTAACCAGTCAGGTTTTCAGGATACCCACAATGAATATGTATTTGCAGCAGTGTACCAAGGGTGGGGCGGTGGGGGCGGTCCGCCCTGGGTGCACGCTGCTGGGGGGGGGGGGGGTGCAGAGAGCAACCATGCACCTGTCAGCTCTGCTGGTTCCCTGCTCCCTCTGCCCCGGAACAGGTTACTTCCTGTTCCGGGGCAGAGGGAGCAGGGAGCCAGCGGAGCCAAGAGCCGCGCGGCTGCTCCCAGCAGCTAAAAACGCACCCATGGGGGGGGTTGTGCTGTACCCGGGGGGGGGGGGGTGCATCAGCGATCCACCTCAGGTGGCAGCCGACCTAGGATCGTCACTGTGTATTTGTATACCATGGAGGTAGGGCATGCAAATCTAGCCAGGACCGGCTTTAGGGGGTGGCAAACAGGCAAATGTCCTGGGCCCCCATACTACAGGGGGGGCCCCGAAACCTGCATCAAGCTGAAGAAGACATAGACTGAAGTCCAGCTTTCGGGCCCCCTCCCCAGTTTCTGCCCGGGGCCCCTGAATGTCTAACGCCAGCCCTGGATCTAGCTCACGCATATTCATTGAGGGTATGTTGAAAATCTGACTGGCCAGGTGTGTTCCGAGGATTGGGTCGAGAGACCCCCGTGGGGTAGGAGAAGGGGGTTGCGAGGGCAGGCAATATGATAATACTACAGACACATTTGCAGAGTTTGGCAAAGTTTTGCAATCTAATTCAACAAAAAATGAGGGTGAAGGTAGCAAAGTGGAGGAGTAGCCTAGTGGTTAGGGTGGTGGACTCTGATCCTGGGGAACTGAGGAACTGAGTTCAATTCCCACTTCAGGCACAGGCAGCTCCTTGTGACTCTGGGCAAGTCACTTAACCCTCCATTGCCCTATGTAAGCCGCATTGAGCCTGCCATGAGTGGGAAAGCGCAGGGTACAAATGTAACAAAAATAAAATAGATACTATTGGAGATTCTACATGGAATGTTGCTACTATTGGAGATTCTACATGGAATGTTGCTATTCCACTAGCAACATTCCATGTAGAAGGCTGCACAGGCTTCTGTTTCTGTGAGTCTGACGTCCTGCATGTACATGCAGGACGTCAGACTCACAGAAGCAGAAGCCTGTGCGGCCACATTGGTGATCTGCAAGGGCTGACTTCTACATGGAATGTTGCTAGTGGAATAGCAACATTCCATGTAGAATCTCAAATAATAGCAACAGTGGAGGAGTGGCCTAGTGGTTAGGGTGGTGGACTTTGGTCCTGAGGAACCAAGTTCGATTCCCACTTCAGGCACAGGCAGCTGCTCCTTGTGACTCTGGGCAACTCACTTAACCCTCCATTGCCCCATGTAAGCTGCATTGAGCCTGCCATGAGTGGGAAAGCGCAGGGTACGAATGTAACAAAAATAAAATAGATACTATTGGAGATTCTACATGGAATGTTGCTATTCCACTAGCAACATTCCATGTATTAGGCTGCACAGGCTTCTGTTTCTGTGAGTCTGACGTCCTGCACGTACGTGCAGGACGTCAGACTCACAGAAGCAGAAGCCTGCGCGGCCACATTGGTGATCTGCAAGGGCCGACTTCTACATGGAATGTTGCTAGTGGAATAGCAACATTCCATGTAGAATCTCAAATAGTAGCAACAGTGGAGGAGTGGCCTAGTGGTTAGGGTGGTGGACTCTGGTCCTGGGGAACTGAGTTCCATTCCCACTTCAGGCACAGGCAGCTCCTTGTGACTCCGGGCAAGTCACTTAACCCTCTATTGCCCCATGTAAGCTGCATTGAGCCTGCCATGAGTGGGAAAGCGCAGGGTACAAATGTAACAAAAAAAAAAAAAGTCCTGACAAACAAAGAATGTTCTGCTGACTCCTTTGTGCTTCATGTCCGCATTCCTGAGTCCAGATGGTGTGATTTTATTTTTTTACTCTGTTTAAATAGCTAGGGTCTCTCTATCTGGAAACACAAGTTCCCTGCTATGCTCTATCCTTCCCTATCTCGGGGAAAGATCAGCCGGGCAGGCTCTTAGTGTTCTTTAACCATACTAGGTAAGCAAGGTTTAGATAAGCCAGTTAAGTCAGACAAAGTCATTGAGGTTACACTTTTTTCAGCATTCTGGTTTATATTTAGCGGGTGTTAACTAAGCTGCAGTAGTGTTTTTTTAGTTTGCGGTAAAAAATCAGCTGGTGGTTTGTATCCAGATATTCGTGAATAATTGTTAATTACATCTAGGATGTGAGGTATAGATGGAGGAGTTGTATATATTAATACATCGTCGGCATATGCAGAAAGTTTGGTTGATATATTTCCCAATTCTACACCTTTAATATGTTTTATTTATTTATTTATTTATTTATTGCATTTGTATCCCACATTTTCCCACCTCTTTGCGGGCTCAGTGTGGCTTACAATAAGATATGAATAGTAGAAATACATTTGTAACAACTTGGATATGGAATACATTGTGTAGAGTTGTGTGAGACATTCGATTATCATTAGGAATATAACAATGGGACATCAACATAGAAACATTGGGAGGAGACAGTGGGACAATTGATTACAGGATGAGGGATCTGAAGTGGATGTATGTTGCATTGATGAACAGTGAGTATGGGCTCTATGTGTTTTGGTTCTTTCCGTAAGTTTGTTCAAACAGGTGAGTCTTCAGTAGTTTTCGGAAGGAAGCTTGTTCGTTAATCATTCTTAGGTTACGCGGTAGTGTATTCCAGGCCTGCGTGCTCATGTGGGAAAAGGTTGACGCGTGTAGCGTCTTGTATTTCAGGCCCTTGCAAGTGGGGAAGTGGAGGTTGAGGTATGTTCGGGATGACCTTTTAGCGTTTCTGGGTGGTAGGTCTATTAAATCAGACATGTACGCTGGGGCTTCGCCGTAGATGATCTTATGGACTAGTGTGCAAACTTTGAAAGTAACGCGTTCCTTAAGTGGAAGCCAATGTAATTTCTCTCGTAGTGGTTTCGCCCTTTCGTATCTTGGTTTTCCGAGGATGAGCCTGGCTGCTGTGTTCTGGGCTGTTTGAAGTTTCCTCATTATTTGCTCTTTGCAGCCCGCGTATAGTGAGTTGCAGTAATCCAGGTGGCTGAGGACGAGGGATTGCACTAGGCTGCGGAAGACGAATCTTGGGAAGAATGGTCTTATCCTCTTCAATTTCCACATGCCGTAGAACATCTTCTTGGTTGTGTTGTTTGCTTGGGTTTCGAGTGTTAGGTGGCGGTCGATGGTGACTCCAAGGATTTTTAGTGTTTCTGAGACTGGGAGGTTTAGGGTTGGTGTGTTTATAGCGCTGAATTCATTTGTTCTGACTGTAAGATAGTTAAAAGTAAAGCTTCCAGGGCGATATTAAATAGTAATGGGGAGAGGGGACATCCTTGTCTTGTACCTCTTGTCGGCTGGAAGGGAGGTGAATATTGACCATTAATAAACAATTTGTTAGATGGACAGGTATAGAGTACTTTTATCAAATTAATAGCGTTTTGTGTGAAACCAAACCACTTTAAGGTATGAAACATATATTGCCATTCTACGCGGTCGAAAGCCTTTTCGGCGTCAAGACCTATGGCCACATATGGAGTATTTGATTTTTGTGTTTGTATAAGTATGTTAGTAAATAATCTGGTATTGTCATAAGAATGTCTTCCATGCATAAAGCCAGTCTGATTAATATTTATGATTTTGGGTAAGATAGTTTGTAGTCTTTCTCAGGGGAGTAGCCAGACACCTAAGTTTGGGTGGGCCTGGACCCAAGGTGGATGGGCAGAACTCCACCTTGTCCTACAAGTGATTTGGTTTCTCCCTCTCTCGCCTGCATGCCATATGGTCTTTCAAACATCCCCTCTCCCCCGTATACCTTTTAAATAGCAGATTTTCACCGGCAGCAAACAGTTGTTGGGAGTTTTTGGCTGGTGGGGCTTGGGGTCCCTGCCAGCCACATTATAGGTGTGCTGCCATTTGGTGGGCCTGAACCTAAAGTGGGTGGGCCTGGGCCCACCCCAGCCCACCCTTGGCTACGCCACTGGTCTTTCTGCTATGGTTTTAGCATAAATTTTGGCATCAATATTTATAAGAGATAAAGGGCGATAGTTTTGTATTCTTTGGGGATCCTTGCCAGGTTTTGGGAGAACTGTAGTTGTAGCTTCGGTAAAGGATCCAGAAACTTCCCCTGATGAGATTAAATAATTAAAGAAGGAGCTGTCCATAATTTTTCTATAAGTCTGTGTACATGTTCTAACTTGTTAAACTGTTATTAAGTCAATGGTACTTAATTTCCTTTTTTATTGTTATATCCAAATTAATAAAAATGATTGAACAAAAAAAAAAAATCAGCTGATGGTAAAGAAGACCATATTTTGTTGTACTTAACAAGTGAGTTATGTTTTTCAGCCGCAGCATATTCATATTTAGCTAAAATACACACAGAATTCCATCATGATAAATAAGTTACTTTGTCAAGATCTTTCCAACAAAAGGAAAGTATTCTAAGGGCTTGATGTAACATTAAATCCAGTAATTGTGCTCGATATTTGTCTATTGATGATTGTAACGTTAGTGATCCACATATAACTATATTATATGATAAAACATCTTGAATATTCAAGGTGGAAGATATTGTGTCCCATACAGAATTCCAATATTCTTGAATATATGGGCAAGAATAGATGATATGTTTAAGATTTCCAACATCTTTTTCACAGGTCCAGCATTTATTCGCACTGTTTTTTGGTTTTATTCAGGGGCGTAGCCACGGGTGGGCCTGGGCCCACCCACTTTGGGCTCAGGCCCACCCAGCGACGATGCAGAGCGACGACAAAAGAATTGATCCCCCGCCGGCACGCAGGCCTTCTTTCCCCTCCCTCCCTCCCTCCCCTTCGGGCAGCGCCGCTGTTTATCGCTACAGCTGAGCAAAGCTGCAGCGCACCGGGTTCGTCTCCGTCCTGCCGCTACTTCTGCCCTCTGGCTCCATGATCTTTGTTTGCTTATCTGCAGTGGTTCCGGATCTGTGCGCTCCCAGGGCTGTCTGTGTATGCTGCCTGCGACTGCTTCCTCTGCGCTGGGCCCCGCCTCTTCAGAAGAGTAGGCGGGGCCAGCGCAGAGGAAGCAGTCGCAGGCAGCATACAGACAGGCCTGGGAGCGCGCGGATCCGGAACCGCTGCAGAAGAGCAAACAAAGATCACAACGGAGCCGGAGGGCGGAAGTAGCGGCAGGACGGAGACGGACCCGGTGCGGTGCAGCTTTGCTCAGCTGTAGGGATAGACTGCGGCGCTGCCCGAAGGGGAGGGGAAAGAAGGCCTGCAGCCAGGTGCCAGACTGTCGCTAGGGAAAGGTAGGGAAAAACGTGTGTGTGTGTGGTGGTGGTGTGTGGGTGGGGGGTCGGGGAGAGACAGGAGCACTGTTGGGATGAGGGAGTGAGACAGGGTAGAGCTGGGGAGGGACGGAGAGATGCTGCAAGGGGAAAGAGAATGAGAATTGTTGGATATGGGTGGGATGGGGAGAGGGAGAGAAAGGGCATGAGAGAAAAAAACATTTTGGACATGGAAGTGGAAGGGAGAGGTGAGAGGGGAAATGTTGAACATGGCAGTGAGGGAAAGGAAGGATGGAGAGATGATGATGGTGCTGGTGGGGGGCAGAGAGAGATGTCAAACCAGGGGCTCAAGGCAGGGAGAGGGAGAAAAGTTGGACATGAAGGTGGAGAAGAGGAGAGGAAAGGAGAGATGCACAAGTGAGGGAGGGGAGAAAGAGGGAAGATGGATCCAGGGAGAGAAGATAGACAGTGGATGGTAGGGAAGAGAAAGGGAAAATGCTGGACAATGGGGGAGGGAAGAGAGAAAATTTTGTGCTCACCCACTTTGTGCTCAGGCCCACCCAAAATTGGCTGTCTGGCTACGCCACTGGTTTTATTGTGTTCAATTTGGCGAGTTTAGCAGGAGTCCATAGGGCTCTGTGTGGTAAGTAGAACATAGATTGTGAAATGGACGCTGATTTGGTGGTATGAGTAATTTTAAACCAAAATTTTTCCCAAGTTTTTTCATCTAGTTGGGCATTTAGATCGCATTCCCATGATTGCATGGTATTAGTAGGTTCTTTGAATTTAGCTAACTGTAGTATTTTGTACCATTTAGATGCGACTTTTTTGGAAGTCATAAAAGACTTGCAAAGTTGCCAACAAGAAGGGTAATCAGTAGTTAATTTTTTTTATATCTACAGAGTTAGTTACACAGTGTTTGAGAGTTGAACCCATTTATAGTATTGAGAACTCTACTAAACTCACTACGTAATAACCTTTGTCAGAATTGAAATTATGTATTACTCCTGTGACTTATGATTATGATCTGTTATCAAAATAATCCCGGACTTGCCCTAACTTGAACATGTATGCTGATGCTTGTTACTGTTAATTTGTTAAGCTGGCTAATTGCTTTATTTTAGCCATTTGTTATCATTTATAAAACACAATAAAAATATTGGAACTAAAAAATCAGCTGGTGGTAAACGTTGAAACACCGATAGGAAGATAATAGGTGTCTTAGCATTTACTGCCAGCTGATTTTTACTGCGAGCTAAAAACGCTAGTGTGGCTTTTACAGATTTCTGAGATTTTATATTTTTCAAAATTTTCAGACATTCCTTGCACCAAACCACTCCCATCACTGTAAATCAGATAAATCCGAGTTACTGTAGCTCTGATCCTTATAGGCATCAGGCGTTGATACTTGTGACTCTACGGTCAGGCTTCCACATATGGGTGCTATTACGGCTAGAGGTCTTGGCAGCCATTTTGGATACTGTCAGCCACACAAGGTGGGAGTGAGTGGGCATTGTTCCTGCCCCACTAGTCACCAGGGACCCCCTGGAAAGCCCAGGGACTGGGTCAGGGTGGGAAGAGGGGCAGGGAGCTTGCGGGGGTAAACAGTGTAAACAGTGAATCTTCATCTGAGCACTGTCTAAGGGTTAGACTGATGTGGCAGAATGAGCATAAAAATTTATAACACTTGCACTGTTCCATGTATATTGTGCTCCTTGTGCGATGGATAGTAAAACTAAATACTTGGCAGTTGCAGCTGGGAAGGGGGAGGGGTCCTATATGCTAGTTAGCCCAGGGGATCACATACTTGTGATCCATCCCTGAGTTGGGCGTGCAACCTTTCGTGCTGTGTAGAAAGAGGGGATTAAGTTCTTTAAGTGAAGTGAGTGTGCACTGTGTTCACGGACATCTGATCCATCTGGAGTTTTACATACAGTGGGGGAAATAAGTATTTGATCCCTTGCTGATTGTGTAAGTTTGCCCACTGACAAAGACATGAGCAGCCCATAATTGAAGGGTAGGTTATTGGTAACAGTGAGAGATAGCACATCACAAATTAAATCCGGAAAATCACATTGTGGAAAGTATATGAATTTATTTGCATTCTGCAGAGGGAAATAAGTATTTAATCCCTCTGGCAAACAAGACCTAATACTTGGTGGCAAAACCCTTGTTGGCAAGCACAGCGGTCAGACGTCTTCTGTAGTTGATGATGAGGTTTGCACACATGTCAGGAGGAATTTTGGTCCACTCCTCTTTGCAGATCATCTCTAAATCATTAAGAGTTCTGGGCTGTCGCTTGGCAACTCGCAGCTTCAGCTCCCTCCATAAGTTTTCAATGGGATTAAGGTCTGGTGACTGGCTAGGCCACTCCATGACCCTAATGTGCTTCTTCCTGAGCCACTCCTTTGTTGCCTTGGCTGTATGTTTTGGGTCATTGTCATGCTGGAAGACCCAGCCACGACCCATTTTTAAGGCCCTGGCGGAGGGAAGGAGGTTGTCACTCAGAATTGTACGGTACATGGCCCCATCCATTCTCCCATTGATGCGGTGAAGTAGTCCTGTGCCCTTAGCAGAGAAACACCCCCAAAACATAACATTTCCACCTCCATGCTTGACAGTGGGGACGGTGTTCTTTGGGTCATAGGCAGCATTTCTCTTCCTCCAAACACGGCGAGTTGAGTTCATGCCAAAGAGCTCAATTTTTGTCTCATCTGACCACAGCACCTTCTCCCAATCACTCTCGGCATCATCCAGGTGTTCACTGGCAAACTTCAGACGGGCCGTCACATGTGCCTTCCGGAGCAGGGGGACCTTGCGGGCACTGCAGGATTGCAATCCGTTATGTCGTAATGTGTTACCAATGGTTTTCGTGGTGACAGTGGTCCCAGCTGCCTTGAGATCATTGACAAGTTCCCCCCTTGTAGTTGTAGGCTGATTTCTAACCTTCCTCATGATCAAGGATACCCCACGAGGTGAGATTTTGCGTGGAGCCCCAGATCTTTGTCGATTGACAGTCATTTTGTACTTCTTCCATTTTCTTACTATGGCACCAACAGTTGTCTCCTTCTCGCCCAGCGTCTTACTGATGGTTTTGTAGCCCATTCCAGCCTTGTGCAGGTGTATGATCTTGTCCCTGACATCCTTAGACAGCTCCTTGCTCTTGGCCATTTTGTAGAGGTTAGAGTCTGACTGATTCACTGAGTCTGTGGACAGGTGTCTTTCATACAGGTGACCATTGCCGACAGCTGTCTGTCATGCAGGTAACGAGTTGATTTGGAGCATCTACCTGGTCTGTAGGGGCCAGATCTCTTACTGGTTGGTGGGGGATCAAATACTTATTTCCCTCTGCAGAATGCAAATAAATTCATATACTTTCCACAATGTGATTTTCCGGATTTAATTTGTGATGTGCTATCTCTCACTGTTACCAATAACCTACCCTTCAATTATAGGCTGCTCATGTCTTTGTCAGTGGGCAAACTTACAAAATCAGCAAGGGATCAAATACTTATTTCCCCCACTGTAAGACTTTCCTTCTCCTAATGTACCCATGTCCTCAAATGACCTTCCTCTTTCTCTCTTGTTTTTTCTAAGGGTTGCTGATATGAGAGTTAAGTGGCATAAGAAGCAGGGACTTAGGCTAACGTGCAAGAGGAGACCAGTGGCGTAGCTGCGGGGGGGCCACGGGGGCTTGGGCCCCCACAAATTTCATCTGGGCCCCTGGTTTGGCTGGTGGGGGTCCTCAATCCCCGCCAGCCGAAGCCTTCTTCAGCGCCGGTCTCTGGCGCAGCAGCGTTTGCTGCCCTGTCTTCTTGCTCCTCCTGTGCGCACTGACGCTTCTTTACGTGAACGACTGTATAGGCCTTTATCTGCTCCTATTTACCATGTTATATTATGTTACTAGTAAAAAAGGCCCATTTTTCTGTTTTAAAGGAAACGGGCGCTAGCAAGGTTTTCCTGGGAGTGTGTATGCTTGAGTGAGTGTGTGTGAGAGTGACTGTGTGAGAGAGAGTGAATGTGCGAGTGTGTGTTTGTGTGTGACAGAGAGAGAGTGAGACTGGGTGCGAGTGTGTGTGTAAGAATGAGAGTATGTGCCAGGGTCCACCCTTCCTCCCAGTTCCAGGGTCATCAACCCTCCCAGTTGCAGGGGGGTCCCCCCTGCCTCCCTCCCTTTTTCCCAGTTACAGGGTCCCCCCCTCCGTCCCTCCCTCCCTCCCTGTTTCCCCGTTGCAGGGTCCTCCCTGTTTCCCCCCTCACCCTCCCCTTCCCCCCTCCCTCTCCCCCTCCCTGCCAGTTGCAGGGTCTGTCTATCTCCCCCCTCCTTCTTGACTTTTTAAGGCACTGTCTATCAACAATTTTAAAACGACAATGTGCAGCAGCAGCTCCTAGGTTTGCTTGTTTTTGAGTGTATGCCGATGAGGGCTGCGTAGGGGAGTGGAAACAGAGATTAACCAATGGGCTTCCTTGCTTACCGTAGACTTGCTGTGCTCTCTTCCACTCCTGTCTGTTAGACGTCCTGCAGCATCTCATAGGTTTGCTTGCTTTGTTGTGAGTGAACGGAGATGACGGAAGTGCTGGAGTCGGACCCGCTGGTCTTTCCCTCCCCCCTCTTCCGAGTGGACCCCGACCCCTGCTCTGATCCCTCACTCGCCTCCTCCACATTGGACAGTCGGAGCAGCCTCTTGCTTGCCGTCTCACTGCCCTCCCTCTTCGTCCTCTCCGACAGACCGAATCCGGACTTGGAGAGGAGAGGGAGGGCGGCGGCGGTTTTTTTGAGGGCAGTTAGTGTGCGCGTGTGGTTCGGGAGGTTGGCAGCCAATCTGGTGCGATTCCTAGACAGGGGGAGGAGTAGCCTCCCCCTGGCTGCTATTGCTCCCTCTGCCTGGGTCGCTGTTTGCTGCTGCCTACTCCTCCCCCTGGCTGTTACTCCTCTCCCTGCCTGGGTCGCTGTTTGCTGTTGACGTCACTTTGATCTACTCCATGAAGCAGACCACCTCCAGCGGAAGCCATAGTCCCAGTCAGCCTCAGAACATTGGAGGTGAGAATTATTATATAGGATGACATACGAACAGGAACTAAGAGGGATGCACCTGGGTAGCAAGCCCTGCCGTCTCAGTTCCCTCATATGTGCATCTGTTAGTTTGCATCTGGTAGATGGTTCTTCTCACAGTTTGAGTTAGCTCTTCTTTTCCCCACAGAAAGACAGTTAGCAGTAGCACCTACAGCAGAAGGAGCTGGTGGTGCCAAGAGAGGAGGTAACTCTATACACAGACCTTCCCTGTTCTGCGTTCTCCTTCTCATTGGGTTGCAGCTACATGCTGGGTGAAGTCTAGAGAGCTTCTAGGATTACTTCTCTTGCTCAGGTGGCCTAGCTGGTCATCTAAGGCAGGGCCATACCAGGGGCGTAGCCAGACACCCAATTTTGGGTGGGCCTGGGCCCAAGATGGGTGGGCAGAAGAACCTCACCCCGTCCCACAGGTGATTTGGTCTCTCCTTCTCTCGCTTGCATGCCATATGGTCTCTCAAACATCCCCCCTCTCCCGTATACCTTTTAAATAGCAGATTTTCACCAGCAGCGAGCAGCAACTAATACACACTGCTCATATTGGCCCCACATTCTTCCCTCTGATGCAACTTCCTGTTTCCACCTAGGCAGAAATACATCGGAGGGAAGGCTGTGGGGTCGGTGCGAGCAATATGTATGTCACTGCCCACTGCAGGTGAAGATCTGCTACTTACAAGGTATGCAGGAGGGACACTTGTTGGGAGTTTTCGGCTGGTGGGGCTTGGGGATCCCTGCCAGCCACATCATAGGTATGCTGCTACTGGGTGGGCCTGAACCCAAAGTGGGTGGGCTTGGGCCCACCCAAGCCCACCCTTGGCTACGCCACTGGGCCATACCAAGGTCTGTGTGAGTAGTGCATCCACAAAGGACGAAAGTGAGGCGGGGGTATCAAAATCGCTCCCTATTGACTTCAATTATTGGTTGCAGCACAGTGGGTGGGGCAGGGGTGTGTCACAAAGGCATGATTTCATCTCAGTATGGTCCTAAGGTGTAGTGAACTGAAGGCTGTGCTGTCTCCTGGGAATAGCTGCCTGCCAGTCCTGCTTGCTAGAAAGGAAAGGAAATTGGACTTGATATAGCACCTTTCTGTAGTTTTGGTAACTACGTTTAAAGCGGTTTACATAGTATATACAGGTACTTATTTGTACCTGGAGCAATGGGGGGTGGGGGGGGGGGGGTTAAGTCACTTGCCCAGAGTCACAGGGAGCAGCAGTGGGAATTGAACCCAGTTCCCCATTAACCACTAGGCTACTCCTCCACTTATAGCAGTGATTTTGATTTCTAGAGACATTTCTTGTTTGTTTAATTAAGGGAAGAATTTATTTACAAGGGCTGCCGTTATGATGTGCTATTATTTAATGTTAAACCTAGTTATTAATAACTAAGTCTCATTGTATAAAATGGGATATGAGCTAATATTGGAGTGGAGGAGTGGCCTAGTGGTTAGGGTGGTGGACTTTATATAACTCATCTTAAAAGTAGACCATGTTGATAATTATGCTCCTTAGTGTGAAGAGTTTTAGTCTCTGTAACCTGAGCTTTGTGATGTCATAACGCCTCATTCCACCAATAAGAGCCAACATCAGTGATGTCACAATGGCTTGATTGTCCTCTACTTGGCTCACTTGTTACATATAGGGGAAAAGGGACTTGATGTAACACCTTTCTGTGGTTTTTGCAACTACATTCAAAGCAGTTTACATAGTATATATAGGTTTTTATTTGTACCTGGGGCAATGGAGGGTTAAGTGACTTGCCCAGAGTCACAAGGAGCTACAGTGGGAATCAAACCCAGTTCCCCAGGATCAAAGTCTGCTGCTCTAACCACTAGGCTACTCCTCCAAGGAAGACACAAGCTCTGGCAGGCAGGGCCGCCAAGAGACTGGGCCAGGCCCGGGGCAAGGCCACCCCCGAGGTCGTCGTCACCGCCCCCCTCCGTCCACCACCGGGCTGGGCCCCCCTGAATTCAAATCATAGCACCTCACCTCGACCTCGCTCCGTGTGAAAGAAGCGCAGCAGCAGCAGTCTGCAGATCGCCTCCCTTTGGGCCTTCCCTCCCTGTGTCCCGCCCTCATCTGACGTAACTTGCACGAGGGCGGGACACAGGGAGGGAAGGCCTGAAGGGAGGTGATCTGCAGACTGCCGCTGCTGCGCTTCTTTCACACGGAGCGAGGTCGAGGTGAGGTGCTATGATTTGAATTCAGGGGGGCCCGGCCCGGTGGTGGAGGGGGGCGGGTGGAGGGGACTGCAGCGCCGGGGCCCCCTTGGAGGCCCGGGCCGGGGAATTTTGTCCCCCCTGCCCCCCCCCCCCCTCTCAGCGGCCCTGCTGGCAGGCAAGATCCTTCTATAGTTCTCTGCAATTTGGAGAGGGGTAGCACCCATAGGCTGTGCAGTCCCCTGGGGATAGCTGCCAGACAATCCTTCTCCCTGGACTCCTTGCTGGAAGGAAGACACAAGTTCTGGCAGGCAAGATCCTTTTATAGTTCTCTCTGATCTGGAAAGGGGATCCTTCCTGCATTTCTGGCCTCCATTATATCACATTGCAAACTGGTTTTACTTGATCAGGAACTCTGAAATGCTGCTCCTTGTGGACATAGAAGGCAGGTTCCTGAGGTCCTGCTACGTTTGCATATCTGCTTATGAATTTAAAGTGCATCATTTGCCCAGTCTGGCATTTAGGTGTCCAAATTAATTTACTTCTCTAAAGACATTTGATTTTATTGAAACCTGTACAAGCTTACTTTATAATTTGTTAATTAGTCTTGGTGTAGAGTTCTTAAATTATACTTGTTCGTGTTTTTCAGGAAATAGTTAAGATTAAATCATCGTTTAAACTAGCCTGCAAAATAATTTTTCTGAACTGTGTGAGATTTTATTCAATGTCAGATGACTTAAATAGGGATCTCTCACATGACCCCTTCCTCTTTTAAAGGATCTACACTGGCTTCCAGTGAAATATTATTCACATTTTAAGTATTTTTGTTTAATTTTAAAAATATTATTTGGTTTTAATGGGTCTGATTTGGCTACCAGGCCGTTTTTATAATCCCATTCTAGTTTTATGCTCTAGTCTGCAAGATATGTTAGCAGTGCTGTCCGTCTCAGTCACTTTTAAAAAAGTAGTCCATGCTCAAATGTTTTGTGTTGTTAGGTGAAAGATGTGGAACTTATTTTTTTTTGTTACATTTGTACCCCGCGCTTTCCCACTCATGGCAGGCTCAATGCGGCTTACATGGGGCAATGGAGGGTTAAGGGACTTGCTCAGAGTCACAAGGAGCTGCCTGTGCCTGAAGTGGGAATTGAACTCAGTTCCTCAGGACCAAAGTCCACCACCCTAACCACTAGGCCACTCCTCCACTGTTGCTACTCTTTGAAGTCGGCCCTTGCAGATCACCAATGTGGCCGCGCAGGCTTCTGCTTCTGTGAGTCTGACGTCCTGCACGTGCAGGACGTCAGACTCACAGAAACAGGAGCCTGCGCAGCCTTCTACATGGAATGTTGCTAGTGGAATAGCAACATTCCATGTAGAATCTCCAATAGTAGCAACATTCCATGTAGAATCTCCAATAGTATCTATTTTATTTTTGTTACATTTGTACCCTGCACTTTCCCACTCATGGCAGGCTCAATGCAGCTTACATGGGGCAACAGAGGGTTAAGTGACTTGCCCAGAGTCACAAGGAGCTGCCTGTGCCTGAAGTGGGAATTGAACTCAGTTCCTCAGGACCAAAGTCCACCACCCTAACCACTAGGCCACTCCTCCCTCCACTGTTGCTACTATTTGAGATTCTACATGGAATGTTGCTATTCCAACATTTCATGTAGATTTCGGCCCTTGCAGATCACCAATGTGGCCGTGCAGGCTTCTGCGAGTACGTGCAGGACGTCAGACTCACAGAAACAGAAGCTTGCGCAGCCTTCTACATGGAATGTTGCTAGTGGAATAGCAACATTCCATGTAGAATGTCCAATAGTAGCAACATTCCATGTAGAATCTCCAATAGTATCTATTTTATTTTTGTTACATTTGTACCCCGCGCTTTCCCACTCATGGCAGGCTCAATGCGGCTTACATGGGGCAATGGAGGGTTAAGTGACTTGCCCAGAGTCACAAGGAGCTGCCTGTGCCTGAAGTGGGAATTGGACTCAGTTCCTCAGTTCCCCAAGACCAAAGTCCACCACCCTAACCACTAGGCCACTCCTCTAACCACTAGGCCACTCCTCCACAGTTCTTCCTGATATTTGATTTGAGAGGAATTTTCTTACCATTTGCAAAAAACTGAAATAATTTTTGTTTAGACACTTTTTTTTTTCTGTTTGGTAATATTGCATTTGCGTTATGTTTTGTGAATGTTAACTTATGGTCTGTCTAGTATTGTAGATGGGTGGAATACATAAGAACATAAGAATAGCCACACTGGATCAGACTAACGGTCCGTGTAGCCCAGTATCCTGTTTCCAACAGTGGCTAAACCAGGTCAAAAGGACCTGGCAGAAACCCCAAATAGTGGCAACATTCCATACTACCAATCCTAGGGCAACCAGTAGCTTCCCTATGTCTATCTCAATAGACGACTATGGACTTTTCCTCCAGGAACTTGCCCGAACCTTTTTTAAACCCAGATATGCTAACCACTGTTACTATATCCTCCAGCAATGAGTTCCAGAGCATAACTATTCATTGAGTGAAAAAATATTTCCTCCTATTTGTTTTAAAAGTATTTCCGTATAACTTTGTTGAGTGTCCCCTAGTCTTTGTACTTTTGGAACGAGTAAAAAATCGATTCACTTCTACTCGTTCTACACTCAGGATTTTATAGACCTCATTCATATCTCCCCTCATCCGTCTCTTACTAAGCTGTATGGTACACATTAGTGCAGGCTCACACTAATATATACCATGCATTAAAACTAGCAGCACGGGAGCACATCTGTGCTAGCTGCTTAACAGAAATAGGGACAGGGAACCCAGTATGACATGGACAAGTTAGAGATGTGGCCAGCAGTGACAGCTAGTGTATTGGTCAGTCAGAGGCGTAGCCAGACTCAGTATTTTGGATGGGCCCAGAGGTAAATTGGATGGGCCCTTCCACGTGCCACAAATATCTTCCCAAAGATATTTTTTAAGAACATAGATTTTTTTTCACCTACCCCACATCTCCCTCTCCTCCGTGGCATTCTGGCATCTGCGCTCCTTTCTCTGAACCCCGGCCCTCCCTGGTGTACCTTACAGCCAGACCCACAGGCTTCCATCTCCCACGTCCTGCCCTCGCTGACATCATTTCCTATTTCCTGTCTGGCAGAATGCGGCAAATGGAAGCCTGCAGGGCTGGCGCAAGCAACCAGAATGAATCGCTGCAGGTGCCGAGGATGCGCTGTGTTGACACTGGGGAGGGGTGGGGTTCAGAGACAGGAGCGCAGATGCCGGGATGCCACAGAGAAGAGGGGGGAAGAGAGAAGTGTGGCGCTGACGCTGGGTGGGCCTGAGCCAAGAATAGCTGGGCCTGTGCCCACCCCTAGCTATGCCACTGGGGTCAGTACTGTGCTCTAATAGACAAGACTGCTAATAGCTGCACTTACTGCCACCTTCAGAGGAAGTGGTAAATGCAGCTGTTCTATCGGGGGTCCGGTAGCATATCTGTCATAATAAGTTCTGTGGTGGTGCTCCCCTCATGCATCCAATCCTGTGTTGACATCCTCCAGCACATTCGATACCCCTGCTGACACCAGGACACCATGGGACTACCACTGGGGGTCATGGTGGCCATTTTGTTCAAATATTTCTTTATTGTATTTTCAGAAAATAACAACAAGTAAAGGTGTTTTAATCTTATGCAGGAGCACAAAGCGTAGATCTTGTATTGCATGCTGTTTCTGCACCCAGTGCGGAATTTGTCTTCAGTACAAGAACCACGGTTTGTGATCCTGCATCAGACTAAAACACAAAGAGGAGGAAACATCCCCCCTGATATTGTTAAGGAAAGAGCGAAGGTTGATTTTCCAGTGCAATACGGTTATCCCAGTAGCGTAGCCAAGGGTGGGCTTGGGTGGGCCCAGGCCCACCCGCTTTGGGTTCAGGCCCACCCAGTAGCAGCATACCTATGATGTGGCTGGCAGGGATCCCCAAGCCCCACCAGCCGAAAACTCCCAACAACTGTCCCTCCTGCATACCTTGTAAGTAGCAGATCTTCACCTGCAGTGAGCAGTGACATACATACTGCTCACACAGGCCCCACAGCCTTCCTTCTGACGTATTCCCGCCTATGCGGAAACAGGAAGTTGCATCTGAGGGAAGGGTGTGGGGCCAACATGAGCAGTGTGTATTAGTTGCTGCTCGCTGCTGGTGAAAATCTGCTATTTAAAAGGTATACGGGAGAGGGGGGATGTTTGAGAGACCATATGGCATGCAAGCGAGAGGAGAGACCAAATCACCTGTGTGGTGGGGTGAGGTTCTTCTGCCCACCCATCTTGGGCCCAGGCCCACCCAAAATTGGGTGTCTGGCTACGCTCCTGGGTTATCCCATAGGGTCTCAATAAGGAAATCGAGTGGTTGAATTTGTGAGAGTGGGTATTTAAAGCACCGAATCCCTGAACCACACTATACGCATGCGTGGGCGACGTTCTGACAAGGGTATGGTGTGGTGTGAGTGCCCAGCGGCTTTCTGGCAGCCGGTAAGTATTATAAGTTTGTTTATAAGACACTGTATTTTATGTCAAGGAAGAAGTAGTTGAATTGGAATGTATTTTTTGCTGTTTCATCTAGAGATACTGACCCCTGAAGATGCTAATTAAGCGAAAACACGTGCGTGTAGGGTCACAGCACGAAAACCTAGCATGGGCAAATTTGCGATATTAACTTATACAAGTTAACAAGAAGATGAAGACACAAGTAGCACGTTTCTTGTCTTGAATGTGATTGAAAACTTGACACACGCAGCAAAACAGCTGAGAGAAGACTACGGCAGTGCAAGTTTGTTGAATAACGGAGTAATCAATACAATTTAAATATGGAGGATTGACTTTGAAAGTAAAGCTGAAAACCGAACTGTGTTAGCTTCAACTGGATGAAGTGAAGATCTGTGGACTAAATTAATAATATATGTAGTTAACCTCTATAGATGTTTGATACAAGTGAAAGTGTGTAATTTGTTTTGCAAGACAGTATTAGGAAGGTGGACGATTGTCTTCATTAGTGAATGGATCCTCAGAAGCTTAGCCGAGATTGGGTGGCAGAGCCGGTGGTGGAGGGGGGGGGGGCTGGTTGGGAGGCGGGGCTAGTGCTGGGCAGACTTATACGGTCTGTGCCAGAGCCGGTGGTTGGGAGGCGGGGCTGGTGGTTGGGAGGTGGGGATAGTGTTGGGCAGACTTATACGGTCTGTGCCGGGGCTGGTGGTTGGGATACGGGGATAGTGCTGGGCAGACTTATACGGTCTGTGCCAGAGCCGGTGATGGGAGGCGGGACTGGTAGTTGGGAGGCGGGGATAGTGCTGGGCAGACTTATACGGTCTGTGCCAGAGCTGGTGGTGGGAGGTGGGGCTGGTGGTTGGGAGGCAAGGATAGTGCTGGGCAGACTTATACGGTCTGTGCCAGAGCCGGTGGTGGGAGGCGGGGCTGGTGGTTGGGAGGCGGGGATAGTGCTGGGCAGACTTATACGGTCTGTGCCAGAGCCGGTGGTGGGAGGCGGGGCTGGTGGTTGGGAGGCGGGGATAGTGCTGGGCAGACTTACACGGTCTGTGCCCTGAAAAGGACAGGTACAAATCAAGGTAAGGTATACACAAAAAATAGCACATGTGAGTTTATCTTGCTGGGCAGACTGGATGGACCGTGCAGGTCTTTTTCTGCCGTCATCTACTATGCTACTATGTTGTAGAAGAAAATGCTTTTTTTTAAATGCAGAAATAAATGAGATGGAATGAATGTGATGTGAATTTGGATAATTGAAAATGGTTTATTAGATGTACTAAGTGGAAAGATGTTCACAGACTTAATGATGAATATAAAGAATAATAAAGTTTGATAACAGATTAGCCAAGAGTTGTTTGAAGAACGTATATAGCTTAATTGTTGGAGACATTAGAAGTATGGTAAGAAGAAGTTGCTAAAGTGATGCAGTATCAAATGTCACCATAAATCTAAATCTATTAGTACGTAAGTATTGTAATACTGGGAAAGACCAAAGGTCCAACAAGCCCAGCATCCTGTTTCCAACAGTGGCCAATCCAGGTCTCAAATACCCGACAAGATCCCAAAAATGTACAAAACATTTTATACTGCTTATCCCAGAAATAGTGGATTTTCCCCAAGTCCATTTAATAATGGTCTATGGACTTTTCCTTTAGGAAGCCTTCCAAACCTTTTTTAAACTCCGCTAAGCTAACCGCCTTTACCACATTCTCTGACAACGAATTACAGAGTTTAATTACACGTTGAGTGAAGAAAAATTTTATCCGATTCATTTTAAAATTGCTACATTGTAGTTTCATTGCATGCCTCCTAGTCCAAGTATTTTTGGAAAGCGTAAACAGATGCTTCACGTCTACCCATTTCACTCCACTCATTATTTTATAGACCTCTATCATATCTCCCCTCCAGGGCCGTGCCAAGGGTCTCTGGCGCCCCCCTGCAGACTACCAGTTGGCGCCGCCGCCCCCCCCGCACCTGCCTGGCTCCAAGGCAGCGATTCCCCTCTCTCCCTGAGCCCTACCCTCCCACCCATCCATGCCCATCTGACCCCTGCCCCCGCCATTCATCCCGATCAAGCAATTCCCCTCGCTCCCTTCCATGAACCCTGCCCTCCCATCTATGCTCCTCTCTCCCCTGCCCTCCCGCTCCCATGTAGGAACTGCCCGCCCTCTTCTCCCCCCCAAGATCCCTTTCCTTTTTTTTTTTCTTTTAAATTTACCTTCCTCCGGCAGCGCAGCGTCAGTGAAGGAGGTGGCGCTCCCAGTCCCGACGTCTCTAGCCTTCCATTGGTTCGCTCAGTGTTCCGCCTTCTTCTGACATCAAGGATGACGTCAGAAGAAGGCGGGGCACTGAGAGAACCAATGGAAGGCTAGAGACATCGGGACTGGGAGCGCCGCCTCCTTCACTGACGCTGCGCTGCCGGAGGAAGGTAAATTTAAAAGAAAAAAAAAAAAGGAAAGGGATCTTGGGGGGGAGAAGAGGGCGGGCAGTTCCTACATGGGAGCGGGAGGGGCAAGGTAAGCACGCAGCGGCGGCGCCCCCCAGAGGATGGCGCCCCCCTGCGGTGCTTACCCCGCTTACCGCATCGGCATGGCCCTGCTCCCCTCAGCCTCCTTTTCTCCAAGCTGAAGAGCCCTAGCCGCTTTAGCCTTTCCTCATAGGGAAGTCGTCCCCATCCCTCGCAGGAACTGCTTCCATCCCTGCGGGAACCCCACAGGAACTGCCTCCGTCCCTGCCCCATTCCCGCAGGTTCTGTCCCCTTCCTGTCCCTGCTCCATCCCCATGGGCTCTGTCCTCATCTTCAGAAGCCTCAAACAAATAAGATTTTATATTTAAATCTTTATTAAAGTATAAAAAGGAACAATATGCTGTGCAACTATTGTATATAAATTACAAATAGAAAACAATAATAACAGCAAACAACTATGATAACCCTACTTCCCACCACCACCCTCTGCCCTTCCAACCCCAACAATGGCTGATTTCTACTACTCTAAGGAATCCTAATCCACCCTGTTAAAATGTCCAGGGGTACAAAATACAACCCATTCTGTATGTCCTAGAGGGGAGATATATGCCCTCTGAAGCACTGTTATGATTTTTTAATCTGTGGATGAATAAGAAGTCACTACTTATGGCCCCTGTCCACATTCTCTTCCTTGCCCTATCCCTTCCTAATCTTCTTTCCCCCCCACTCCCACTGTCTACCACTAGAACTCGCTGCCCTCCCGCCCTGCCCGCCATGGCAATACCCCATTCACCCTCATCCCCCTCCACCTCACCATCCCTCCTGTCCCCCGCCTCCTTCCTAGCTCTTAACCTTCAACACTTCCTTCCTGACATTAACCCATCCCCATTCCTCCTAAGTACACCTCGTCTTCGCCGCCTTCGCCACCCGACCTCCCCCACCCTCCTCCGCATTCTCCTGCTCCTCCTCCTGCTATCCGCAGGAGACATTAACCCTAATCCAGGTCCCCCTCACCTGTCCCCATCCTATCCATGCAAACGATTCCGAGATGTCTCCAATCTCGTCTCTATTCCCCTCCTCCCCCCCTCTTCCCTCACCTTCTCATGCGCCTTGTGGAATGCCCACTCAGTCTGTAACAAATTGCCCTTCACCCACAATCTCTTCATCTCTCGCTCCCTTCAACTGCTCGCCCTAACCGAAACCTGGATCTCCCCGGAAGACTTGGCCTCAGTCGCGGCCCTCTGCCATGGAGGTTATCTCTTCTCCCACACTCCACGCCCAGTTGGCCGCGGTGGAGGCATTGGGTTACTACTCTTGCCCTCCTGTAGTTTCCAACCCCTCTCCCTACCGCAGTCTCACTGCTTCTCATCCTTTGAAGCCCACTCCATCCGGCTATTCTACCCGCTGCCACTCAGTCATCTACCGCCCCCCTGATAAATCCTTCTCTTCCTTCCTCACCGACTTTGATGCTTGGCTCTCCGTCTTTCTCGAACCCTCATCTCCGTCCCTCATTCTCAGAGACTTTAACATACATGTTGATGACCCATCTGACCCTAACGCTTCTAAGTTCCTCACCCTAACATCCTCCTTCAACCTCCAGCTGTGCTCCACCACCCACACTCACCATGACGGCCATTGTCTTGACCTAGTCCTCTCCTCCACCGTCTCACCCTCCAACTTCTGCGCTTCTGCTCTCCCTCTCTCCGATCATCACCTGATCACATTCACACTTCTTCACCCCCCCCTCTGCCCCATCCAACTTTAACCACCACCTCCAGGAATCTCCAGGCTATTGACCCCCCCACTTTATCCTCTAGTATCTCTAATCTCCTCCCCTCCATCATGTCCTCCGAGACTGCAGACAAAGTGGTCTCCGCTTACAATGCTGCTCTCTCCTCTGCTTTGGACACCCTCGCTCCATCCACCTCCCGTCCCACAAAGCGTACTAATCCCCAGCCCTGGCTGACCCCTTGCATCCGTTACCTTCGCTCCTGCACCCGATCCGCTGAACGCCTCTGGAGGAAATCTCGTACCCATTCAGACTTCCTTCACTACAAATTCATGCTATCCTCCTTCCATTCCTCCCTATTCCTTGCAAAACAGGACTATTACACCCGATTGACCAACTCTCTCAGCTCCAACCCTCGTCGTCTCTTCACCACCCTTAACTCCCCCGCTCCCACTCCCCCTTCACTCTCTCCTCAATCACTGGCTGACTACTTCCGCGATAAGGTACAAGAGATCAACCTTGAGTTCACTACCAAGTCACCACCTCCTCTTCAGCCTGTAGCCCTATCCAATAACCAACTAACTATGGCCTCTTTCTCCTCCTTTCCTGAGATCACTGAGGATGAAACCTCCCACCTTCTTTCCTCCTTGAAATGCACCACCTGTTCCTCCGATCCCATCCCCACCAACCTACTTAACACCATCTCCCATACTGTCACCCCCTCAATCTGTCGCATCCTTAACCTTTCTCTCTCCACTGCAACTGTCCCTGACACCTTCAAGCACGCCGTAGTCACACCTCTCCTAAAAAAACCATCACTTGACCCTACCTGCCCCTCCAACTACCGCCCCATCTCTCTCCTCCCCTTCCTCTCCAAAATACTTGAGCGCAACGTTCACAGTCGCTGCCTTGATTTTCTCTCCTCTCATGCCATCCTAGCTCCACTTCAATCTGGTTTTCGCCCTCTACACTCGACAGAAACAGCACTCTCTAAAGTCTGCAATGACCTGCTCCTTGCCAAATCCAGAGGCCACTATGCCATCCTCATCCTCCTCGATCTATCCGCTGTGTTTGACATTGTCAATCATGATTTACTTCTTGCCACACTGTCCTCTTTTGGGTTCCAAGGCTCCGTCCTTTCCTGGTTCTCCTCTTATCTCTCCCACCGCACCTTCAGAGTACACTCTCATGGATCTTCCTCCATCCCATCCCACTATCTGTTGGAGTTCCCCAGGGATCTGTCCTTGGACCCCTTCTCTTCTCAATCTACACCTCCTCCATAGGCTCACTGATCTCATCTCATGGTTTTCAGTATCATCTTTATGCTGATGACACCCAACTATATCTCTCCACACCAGACATCACCTCGGAGACCCAGGCCAAGGTATCGGCCTGCTTATCCGACATTGCTGCCTGGATGTCCAACCGCCACCTGAAGCTGAACATTTCCAAAACCGAGCTCCTCGTCTTTCCACCTAAACCCACCTCTCCTCTTCCTCCACTCTCTATCTCAGTTGATAACACCCTCATCCACCCCGTCCCATCTGCCTGCAACCTCAGAGTCATCTTCGATTCCTCCCTCTCCTTCTCTGCGCATATCCAACAGACTGCCAAGACCTGTTGCTTCTTCCTCTTCAACATCAGCAAAATTCGCCCTTTCCTATTTGAGCACACCACACGAACTCTCATCCACACTCTCATTACCTCTCGCGTTGACTACTGCAACTTACTCCTCACCGGCCTCCCACTTAGCCATCTATCCCCCCTTCAATCCGTTCAGAACGCTGCTGCACGTCTTATATTCCGCCAGAACCGATATACTCATATCACCCCTCTCCTCAAGTCACTTCACTGGCTTCCGATCAGATACCGCATACAGTTCAAGATTCTCCTCCTTACCTACAAATGCACCCGGTCTGCGGCTCCTCACTACCTCTCTACCCTCATCTCCCCCTATGTTCCCGCCCGTAACCTCCACTCACAGGACAAATCCCTCCTTTCAGTCCCCTTCTCCACCACTGCCAACTCCAGGCTCCGCTCATTCTGCCTTGCCTCACCCTATGCTTGGAACAATCTTCCTCAACCCTTACGCCAAGCCCCCTCCCTACCCATCTTCAAATCTCTGCTGCTTCTTGCAGTCTTGAATGCTTTTGGCTGGAGGAGCTCGCTGTGCCAGACAGGCTGACCTAAAAAAGTCTCCCCTCACCCTTCCAACCTGGGATTGCAGGGCCTTTTATAGTTCCCTCTAAAGCACACACAGGAACTGTCAACATAACTAAAGGACATCTCAACCCATCCCTCATTACATCAACTTATTACACTCACAAGTCAGGAACAGGGTCAGGAACATTCAAGGGCCCTGCTATCTCCATTCCCTGCCCCTCCCCACTCCCCCCCACCCCACATATTAAGATAATAGCACTATTACTTCTGATGCTCTAGAGTCCTGTAGCATCCCACACGTTTTTAAAATAACCTACCAGTTGGTTCCATGGAAGCTAGAGGTGCAAAAAGCATGTACCCATTGCCCGTTGCCCGTTGCCTGAATACTAGAAGTCCTGATATTGTAATTGAGTTTCAGGGGCTCCAAAGCACTACTACTACTACTATTTAGCATTTCTATAGCGCTACAAGGTGTACGCAGCGCTGCACAAACATAGAAGAAAGACAGTCCCTGCTCAAAGAGCTTACAATCTAATAGACAAAAATAAAGCAAGCAAATCAATTAATGTGTAGAGGAAAGAGGAGAGCAGGGTAGGTGGGGGCGAGTGGTTACAAGTCAAAAGCAATGTTAAAGAGGTGGGCTTTCAATCTAGATTTAAAGGTGGCCAAGGATGGGGCAAGACGTAGGGGCTCAGGAAGTCTATTCCAGGCGTAGGGCGCAGCGAGACAGAAGGAGTGAAGTCTGGAGTTGGCAGTAGCGGAGTAGGGAACAGATAAGAAGGATTTATCCAGGGAACGGAGTGCACGGGAAGGGGTGTAGGGAAGGACGAGTGTGGAGAGATACTGGGGAGCAGCAGAGTGAGTACATTTATAGGTTAGTAGAAGAAGTTTGAACAGGATGCGAAAATAGATAGGGAGCCAGTGAAGCGACTTGAGGAGAGGGGTAGTATGAGTAAAGCGACCCTGGCGGAAGACGAGACGGGCAGCAGAGTTTTGAACCGACTGGAGAAGGGAGAGGTGACTAAGTGGGAGGCCAGCAAGAAGCAGACTGCAGTAGTCCAAACAAGAGGTGACAAGGGTGTGGATGAGGGTTTTGGTAGAGTGCTCAGAAAGAAAGGAAAGCAAGAACGATCTTCCATATTTCTTGTAACTGTAAGAAGTTAATTTTTTTTAAAGAAACTTTTACAGTACCATGAGAACCTCAGGTTGACATGGGTTTGAATCACAGTGGGTCTGGCTTTCATAGACATTGAGCAGACCTAGTTTTATATATTGGGTTATAAGGGTCGGGTTAATTAACACATTTCAGTTACACTGAAAGCCAGGTCTGCTACTGGATTCAGTTTTCAGAGAATCCCTCTTTAAACATCCTCAGAATTACTAATTCCTGCATACAATAGAGTAAAACCATGACCAAATCAGCCTGGCTGAAAGAGAGCTAGATTGCTCTCAATATTTCCTTGACAAAGGAAGTCTGTTTTCCTCCTTTAGGAGTTACATTTTAGAAAGGAAAGGTGATTTTATTTTTCTTTCTTATGTCTTTCCTTTGCTTTAGTCACATAGTGAAGGGAGCACATCTCAGGATGGGTGGCATCAAGTATCTGTGTCATAGTTATCAGTGCTTGAGATAACACGATGGTTGGGGATACAGTATGAAGTGTCTTCTCTGATCGAATCTGGCAGGATGTCTGTTGATGATATCCCATCTGTGGGGACAAGAAAATAAGAAAAGATGACATGGGGCTGCGTGTTTTATTAATGCTTTCATATACTGTAGTTCTACGCTCGTGTTTCTCTTCCCTTCCCCCTCATTTTCACCACTCAGGTAGGTAAACTCAACTGTTCTGTCAGTTGAGGCCTAGAAGGAAAACTTTCTCCAGACCTGAGGCCTTTAGCAGCCCTCCTGTCAGGTAGATAGAAGCAAAATTAGTCAGGCAAAATGTTTTTTTAATATTTGCTTTCATGAATCATAAATATACCACAAACCTCAGGGGTGTCACCAGGGCTTTTTTTGAGGGGATACTTGGGGGTACTGAGTACCAGCACCTTTTCCATTGTCTGCTAAAATTGACCCATGGACCCCAAGTTTTAATGAAAGAACTCAGGCTCTACGCAGCAGTTCTACCTTGTCATAGATTCCGTGACCGGTTGCAGGGGGCCTGGCTATTGTGGGGTGGGTCCCTCAGTGATCACTCCACCCCTGATGGGTGGCCTAGCATTTGAGTACCAGCACCTCATTTGCTAGAACAAACGCACTGGATAAAGGGACCCACGTGTGGGTGATCAGGCCTTTGTGACATCACTGATGAGGTTGGCTGTTAGCCATTGGTGGAATGAGGCATTATGACATCACATTATCAAAAGTGAGCCAAGTATAGAACAATCAAGCTAATTACAAGTTAACAGTAAAATAACATGTCTTAACAATAGCTCATGTTGATAAGCCCCCTAAATGAAAAAGAAATGCCTGTAGAAATCAAAATCACTGCTACATGTGATAAAAGCAGGGCTTTTTTTGTGGGGGTACTTGGGGGTACTGAGTACCAGCACCTTTTACATTGTCTGCTAAAATTGACCCATGGACCCCAAGTTTTAATGAAAGAACTCAGGCTCTACACACCAATTCTACCTTGTCATAGATTCCATGACCGGTTGTAGGGGGCTTGGCTATTGTGGGGTGGGTCCCTCACAGTGGGTAGCCAAGGGTGGGCCTGGGCGGGCCTTGGCCCGCCCACTTTGTGTTCAGGCCCACCCATTAGCAGTACACCTATGATGTGGCTGGCAGGGATCTCCAAGCCCCACAACTGTCCTTCTTGCATACCTTGTAAGTAGCAGATCTTTGCCTGCAGCAAGCAGAGACTGATACATACTGCTCGCATTGGCCCCACAGCCTTCCCTCTGACGTATTCCTGCCTATGCGGAAACAGGAAGTTGCATCAGTGGGAAGGCTGTGGGGCCAACATGAGCAGTGTGTATTAGTTGCTGCTGGTGAAAATCTGCTATTTAAATGGTATGCGGGGGAGGGGGATGTTTGAGAGACCCTATGGCATGCAAGCGAGAGAGGAAGAGACCAAATCACTTGTGGGACAGGCAGTGGCATACCAAGGGGGGGGGCGGTGGGGGCGGTCCGCCCTGGGTGCACGCCGCTGGGGGGGGGGTGCCGTGCGCCGGTCAGCGTCGTTCGTTTCCATGCTCCCTCTGCCCCAGAACAGGAAGTAACCTGTTCCGGGGCAGAGGGAGCATGGAAACAAACGACACTGACCGGTGTGTGGCACCCCTGCAGCGGCGTGCACCCGGGGGGGAGGAGGTTCTTTCACCGGGGTGGGGGGGGGTGTCCTTTCACCAGGGGGGGGTCGCGCTGCACGGGGGGGGGGGCGCATCGGCGTTCCACCCCGGGTGTCAGCGCCCCTAGGAATGCCACTGGGGACAGGGAGGTTCTTCTGCTCACCCATCTTGGGCCCAGGCCCACCAAAAATTGGGTGTCTGGCTACGCCCCTGGTCCCTCAGTGATCACCCCACCCCTGAAGGGTGGCCTAGCAATTGAATACCGGAACCTTTTTTTGCTAGAAAAAACACACTGGGTGTCACTCACTGATTCATATCTTAATTCAGCAAAAATTACACACCCACCTCTTGATCGGTGTATGGTAAAACCATTTTCTAATATCAAATTTTAAACTTAAGTTTAAAGTTTGATATTAAGAAAATCGTTTTACCATAAACCGATCAGGAGGTGGGTGTGTAATTCTTGCTGAATTCTCTGTCTCTCACTCCCTTCCCTTTCTAGCATTTGGTTTGCTTGCTTGATTCCCTGACTGCCCACCCACCCTCCCCTCCTCCCTCCCGCTGTAGGTTCAATATTTATCCCCTTTTCCTTCATCTCCTTGGTCTGGTATCTCTGTTCCCTTCCCTCTTTCCTTGTGCTTTCCAGCAGTTCTCTCCTTTTCCTCCTCCTCTTCCTTCC
Organism: Microcaecilia unicolor; assembly: GCF_901765095.1. Lineage (NCBI taxonomy): Eukaryota > Metazoa > Chordata > Amphibia > Gymnophiona > Siphonopidae > Microcaecilia > Microcaecilia unicolor. The sequence continues at coordinate 26,835,340 of NC_044032.1, read as the reverse complement.
ACAAGACCAGCAGCTCTCCCTTCTCTCCAGCCCCCTCTTCCTCCCACATGCAGCTTCTCTCTCCCTTCCATCGAGATCCCCTCCTCATGTTCCTCCCAGTCCAGCAGCTCTCTCCCTTTCCTTCAGCCCCCTCTTCCTCCCATATCCAGCTTCTCTCTCCCTTCCATCCAGATCCCCTCCTCATGTTCCGCCCAGTCCAGCAGCTCTCTCCCTTCTCTCCAGCCCCCTCTTCCTCCCACATCCAGCTTCTCTCTCCCTTCCATCCAGATCCCCTCCTTATGTTCCTCCCAGTCCAGCAGCTCTCTCCCTTTCCTTCAGCCCCCTCCCACATCCAGCTTCTCTCTCCCTTCCATCCAGATCCCCTCCTCATGTTCCGCCCAGTCCAGCAGCTCTCTCCCTTTCCTTCAGCCCCCTCTTCCTCCCACGTCCAGCAGCTCTCTCTCTCTTCCCTCCAGCCCCTTTCTCCTCTAACTCCCTTGTCCAGCAGCTTTCTCCCTTCCATCCAGATCCCCTCCTCATGTTCCTCCTAGTCCAGCAGCTCTCTCCCTTCCCTCCAGTCCCCTTCCTCCCACAAGTTCGGCAGCACTGTCCCTTCCTTCCAGCCTCCTTCCTCCTTCCACAAGTCCAGCACTTCTGCCTTCCTCCAGTTCAGCCTGCTCCACTCTAACATCCCTTGCTGCCTTTCCTTACCTGGGTCTGGCCGTCCAGGAGCATTGCTTGCCTCTTTCTGCCCCTTCCCACCGCTGACGCATCTTTTTTAGGCTGTCGCTGGCAGCATTTCCTCCTGCCACGTCCATCCAGCCCTCGCATGAATAGGAAGTTGTATCAGAGAGGGCCAGACGTGGCAGAGGCAAATGCCTGTGTGAATCACTGCCAGCGATGGCCTGAGAAAGAAAGCTGCAGGCACCGTGGCAGCAGTGGGGAGGAAGAGGTAGGCAACAATCCCGGATGGCTGGACCCGGATCTGTGGGAGGAAAGGCAGCAAGGGATGTTAGACTGGGGATAGTTAGGGCGGGCCTCGGGCAAAGGTGGGTGGGCCTGGGCCCATACAGGTCCACCCATGGCTACACCCCTGCTGTAGAGAAAGGAACTCAGGTTCATATCCCACTCTAACTTGTACACTTGTGGTGGAAATTGAAAGACTTCCAAAACTCACAAAATACCAACTGTACCTATAGATAGGAGACACCTGCATACTTGAGGGCTTTTGTAATGGTGTACAATTAGGTACAGTGGTTTTTTAAGTGTTCCCAGAGGGTCACAATACAAAATAAAGGTGTTAAGATGGGATTTGTAGCTGGGTCCTTTTATGTGAAGTCCACTGCACTCACCACTAGGCTGCCCCTCTGCTCTACTGGGATGTCCCGCGGGAGGTGGTGGAAATGAAAATGGTAACGGAATTCAAACATGCGTGGGATAAGCATAAAGGAATCCTGTGCAGAAGGAATGGATCCTCAGGAGCTTAGTCGATATCGGGAGGCGGGGCTGGTGGTTGGGAGGCAGGGATAGTGCTGGGCAGACTTATACGGTCTGTGCCAGAGCCAGTGGTTGGGAGGCGGGGATAGTGCTGGGCAGACTTATACGGTCTGTGCCAGAGTCGGTGGTGGGAGGTGGGGCTGGTGGTTGGGAGGCGGGGATAGTGCTGGGCAGACTTATGCGGTCTGTGCCCTGAAGAACACAGGTACAGATCAAAGTAGGATATACACAAAAATTAGCACATATGAGTTATCTTGTTGTGCAGACTGGATGGACCGTGCAGGTCTTTTTCTGCCGTCATCTACTATGTTACTATGTCTGTGTGGCCTCTTTTCTAGGAATGGTGCCACACAGCAATCCCTAAGGCTTATTTTTGTGTGTTTTTCTCTAGGACAAATTGTTTTTGAAAATGTTACCTAAAGGCAGTGGCGATCCTAGGTCGGCTGCCACCCCGGGCGGATCGCCGCTGCGCACCCCTCCCCCCTCGGGTGCAGCGGCGTCCGTCCCCCCAAGGTGTAGCACGACACCACCCTCTGGTGCAATGACAACCCCCTCCCCTGCGCATCAAGACCCCCCCTCCGGGTGCATTCTTGGCTGCTGGAGGGTGCAGAGAGCAGCCGCGCGCCTGTCGGCTCCACTGGCTCCCTCTGCCCCGGAACAGGAAGTAACCTGTTCTAGGGCAGAGGGAGCAGGGAACCAGCAGAGCTGACAGGTGCGCGGCTGCTCTCTGCACCAGCAGCGTGCGCCCGGGGTGGACCGCCCCCACTGCCCTGCCCTTCCTATGCCACTGCCTAAAGGTATATTTACTGAGCACAAAACATTTGGCTAAAAGTCATTTAGCGCTACGCAACCTTTTTAGAATAACGCTTAACATGGATTCCCTCATCCAACTTTGGGAAGGAGGACTTATGACTGCACCGGTGGTTGGGCACATAAATGACTACATAGGCGCCCGGTATCGGAGGCTTGGGGAGGCTAAGCCTCCCCAGCCGAAGATCGGATCCTGATGACGACGATGACGACGCTCGTCCCAACTGCCCGCCCTCTTTCCCCCAAGATCAGTTTCCTTTTTTTAAAAATTTACCTTCAGTCCGGCAGCGCAGCGACAGACAGCGTCAGTGAAAGCGCTCCCAGTAAAAGCGCTTCTCTTCGCTCAGTGCCCCGCCTTCTTCTGACGTCATGAAAGCAATGGAAGTAAAACCCGGCTGGCTCAATCCATCCTCCTTTTTCTGGAGCCATACGGCCAGGGAGAGAGGAGAAATTGCTGGACATAGAGGAGAGGGGAGGGAAGAGAGATGACGGAGATGAGATGAGGGAAAAGGAAAAGAGAAGAAAAACTGCACGTGGATGGAGAAAATAGGCAGAAGCTGGATCCCCTGGACAGTCAAGACTGCGGAGGACCCAGCTTTTACTTATGGATATAGAGCAAGAAATGAAGAAGAAAGGCAGAAAGTAAAGAAATAAATGGAAAGGAAGCCCTGGAAATGGAGTTAAGAGGACAGATAGCAGCAGAATCGGATACTGAGCCAGCACAATCAGAAAAACAAAGTCACCAGATAACAAAGGTAGAAAAGATAATTTTATTTCCATTATAGTGTTTGGAATATGTCCACTTTGAGAATCAGGTGCTCAACATTAAAAGTTTATATTTTTTACTTATTTATGGCATTTCATCCCACATTAAACATGAATTAGAGTGTTTTGTGGCTCTACATGAGAATTGTGATATTATGATCCCTTATTTCAATATTGTTGGCGGTCTGCATTTTCCGTATGGGTGGTATATTGGTGTATTAAGTTCTGCCCAGTGTAATATTTATGGTACAGTAAGGTTCTGAGTGTGTTTTTGCACAAAGTTGTGCATAGTGTTTTGCAGTTGAGCGATTGTGGTTAGTATATGCTTTGAGCAACCACTGTATTCTTTGACATATGATACATATCTAATATCTAAATTTAATAAAAGGTATTAATTGTGACTTTTATTTTTATTTTTTTTCTGTGTGTTATCAGACAGTTATGGATTTAAGCTCCACCCCTGGCCCCACCCCTTTAGCCTCCCCAAACAGTTGGGCCACCGACCGCCTATAAATGACTATTCTTTAACACCGTGCCTAAATTTTGGGAATGCCCCTCCCCTGGCCACACCCCTTTTGAGTTGTGTGCGAGACAATTTAGGCATGCAGTGTTATAGAATGGTGCATAGGCAGAGATCAGCATGCAAGTTCTAATTAGTGCCAATTAATGTCAATAATTGTTAATGGCTCATTAACTAATTAGTTTGCACGCGGATCAAATTTGGGCAACCTATACATAGAACTCAGGGAGTAGTGTGGAGGGTAGGTATGGTTTGTAACAAAAAATGTATAACGTGCGCATTATCCCTTGGATTCTATATAGGGCGGCTAAAGTTGGGTGCGCAAATCAGTGCGCATTGCCGATTTGTGCATGCAACTTAATTGATTGAGCCAATCAGTGCCTATAATTGGCTGCTAAGAACCAATGATTGGCCTTAATTGGGATTTATGCGCACATCATATTCTATAACGATCTGTGCGTAAATCCTAGGGCGCATAGTTTTTTTGGGGGGGGTGTTTTGGGAGGGTGTTTAGGGGGTGTTCCTATGAAATACGTGCATTCTTATAGAATGCATCTGATCCACACCTAAGTTAGGCGCCGGCATTCAGCAGGCGTAAATGCGGGCAACTTAAGTTAGGCACGGATAAGGTGCTATTCTATAAAGTACAGACACCCTTTATAGAATGCTGCTCAATGCATAATTTTTTTTCACGCTGATTTTTCAGCGTGATTTACTGAATCTAATTCTATATGTATAACAATACGGTATTGATCCGTTGGCAGGGAGCACCAACAAGAAATCCAGGTTTAAGCAACACCTGGTCAGCTGGAGTGTTGACGCAGATCCAGAACCTGAAAGACGGGAAGGCGGTAGAACGAGAGGACATGAAATGAGATTGAAGGGGAGCAGGCTCAAGAAAAAATGTCGGGAAGTATTTTTTCACGGAGAGAGTGGTGGATACTTGGAATGCCCACCTGCGGGAGGTGGTGGAGATGAAAACGGTAACGGAATTCAAAAATGCGTGGGATAAACATAAAGGAATCCTGTTCAGAAGGAAGGGATCCTCGGAAGCTTAGCGGAGATTGGGTGACGGAGCCGGTGGTGAGAGGCGGGGCTGGTGGTTGGGAGGCGGGGATAGTGTTGGACAGACTTCTACGGTCTGTGCCCTGAAAATGGCAGATACAAATCAAGGTCAGGTATACACATGAAGTAGCACATATGAGTTCATCTTGTTGGGCAGACTGGATGGATCGTACAAGTCTTTCTCTGCCGCCATCTACTATGTTACTATGAAAACACAAAGCTCCGACAGTCTTACCTGTGGTTCAGGCAGGGAACAAACATTGGTTGCTTCACTATTCCAGCCACAGGATCGTAGTAGGGAACAGTACTGAAACAAAGGCGAGAATCTTAATATGTGCCTCACAATTTTTAAAAAATTATTTTATTTACGTGTTTTGCAATCTTTACACGATAAACATGCAATGGAAATACATTGAAAAGACTGAGTACAACTTAATAAAGTAACATGTCAAGGTAATATTTATGTCAATTTTTTCAGTTCTTTAGACCACAATAATGTGAGGGGGGGGGGGGGGGAGATCAAAATAGGAATATTCTAAAACAACAACAGTAAATGGCCTGGCCCGTATTTCCCATTAAAATCTCTAAATAATCAGTCAGTGGTGTACCAAGGGGGGGGGGGAGGGGGTGGTGGGGGCGGTCCGCCCCGGGTGCACACCGCTGGGGGGGTGCCGCACGTCTGTTGACTTCACTCGTTCCCTGCTCCCTCTGCCCCGGAACGGGTTACTTCCTGTTCCGGGGCAGAGGGAGCAGGGAACGAGTGAAGTCGACAGGCGCACAGCACCCCCAGCAGGTAAAGATGCACCCGGGGGGGGGTGTCGTTTCGCTAGGAAAAGGTTCCGTTGTTTCGCCGTTGGGGGGGGGGGTGCTGCGCGTCTGTCGGCAACACTCGTTCCCTGCTCCCTCTGCCCCGGAACAGGAAGTAACCCGTTCCGGGTAAGAGGGAGCAGGGAACGAGTGTTGCCGACAGACGCCTGGCACCCCCCCAGCAGATAAAGATGCATCCGGGGGGGTGTCCGTCGTTTCGTCGGGGGGCGCTGCACCCGGGGGGAGGGGCGCATCGGCGATCCACCCTGGTTGTCATCGACCCTAGGAACGCCACTGTAATCAGTTGATCTACTCGTACTCCTTTGGTTTAATGGATAGTTTTTTCATTTCTAACAATGTTTTAAGATGAACTGGTTAAAAAAAAACCTATTTATTACCCATATATTTTACTAGACACTTGCAAGGATTTGCTAGAAGATATGTTGCACCCAAAGCCCTTGTCTCTTCTCTAAGAGCCAAGAATTGTTTCCTTCTATCTTGTGTTGTTTTAGTAACATCTGAAAAAAATCCAAATTCTTTGACCACAAAATGTTTTTAAAGAATTTTTGAAGTCTATCTTCATCACAGAGTTCAAGTCTTGTTCAATTACGAATGAAGCTATTAAGGTTCGACGTTGTGCCACTTCAGAAATTGATTCTTCTAGTAATGCTGAAATATCCCGACTTCCTTGTGTATTTTGTTGGTTTAAAGGCAAATTCCTTGAGAATATTGATTCTGCGCCATTAGGCCCAGCTTCAGACTGTAAAGGTATCGACAAGTAATAAATCTTATTAAGTGGAGGTATAGCTGAAGCTGGATATAGTAATATTTCCTGTTGGTATTTTTTTAAAAATCAACTGAGCTCATTCCCAGTACAAAAGGAAAATTCAATATTCTCAGGTTCAAACGTCTGTTAAAGTTCTCTATTTGTTCTATCTTCCAATGTATCATAGATTTATCAGTTGTCAAAATCTCAGTAGTAGCTTTTAAATTTTTCCGCTCTTGCTGCATTTGTTCCGTTTGCATTAATGATTCCTGTTTAGTCTTTTCTAGTGAAATTGTTAAAGAATCGACTTTACTTACAAGTTGAGAAGTGTCTTGTGCAGTTTTAAACACCACCTTGTTTAAATCCTGTAAAGCTTTCCAAATTGCCTCCAGAGTAATCTCCGTGGGAGAAAAAATCTCCAAGTTCGTTTCCCCAGCGGTCTGGGTGGGTGCGGCGCCGTTCGAGGTCCGGACGATTTCGACTTCTGATTCAGCCTGGGCCTCCGCTCTCCTCCCAAGAAGCGCTGGACACGGAGGAGGATTATTATCCGGAGGTGATAACGATGTTTCTAATCCCAAGAGAGTCGTCGCTCCTCCTTCGGCTCTCAGCTCGGGTCCATCCAATCCGGTAGGTGGGATTCCGATTGCATATCGATCTATTGTCTGCTGAATCTGGGATAAAGTTCTGGCCAACAGCCTTTGGCCCTTCACTGTCCCCTTTCTCTTATTCTATAAAGGTTACGCTCCTAAATTTATGGTTTTAAATTATGAGCGTAATTTATGCTCCTAATTTAGGGCCTATCACACTCATAGATTTAACATACTTTAGGAGCATAACCCTGCCCCTTTATCCAAAATGGAGGCTATCACTGGATGCACTACGTCGCTTTCTGTTTCCACTACTGGCCGTCATTTTGAATGGGGGTCACACGATGGGAAGTGACATTAAAAAACTTTGATGACACCCCCTACAGCCTTGGAGGACTGTGCGCAGCTTAACTTTATCTCACAGGAAAGAAAACAAGCAGTTTTAGCCCCCGACTCACCGTTTTCTTTTTCTTTTTATCTTTCAAAAGGATGCCTTGTGCTTATTTTAAGCTGGATCGAGTTAGGTCCATCTGCTGTTAAGAGCGACAGGAAGAACTAGCATGCTGTACAAAGCCTCCTCTCACAGTTCTGCTTTTTCAAGAGATCGTTACATCTTTTTGTGAACTGTTTGCTTTGCAAGCACGCTGTCTGTGCAAGATCAATCAGTCTGTAGCATCCTCTGCAACCTTTTCCTTTCCCTAGCCATCAGCCCAATTTTGTCTGCTGTCTCACTCAACCCCCACTTCCACTTCCAAGCCATCCTCTTGCTTTTCAAGAGATCATAATAGTCCTGCTTTTCATGAATACTTCATGTTTTTTGGTCAGGCACTTTTTTAGTCAAGTCGATGTGCACTCATTTCACCATGATCATATATTTCACCTGCTCCTTTTGGGCTCATTACTGCTTGCTGCAACAGGACTCAGCTTAGGTCGACATAACAGGTTTAGGGCCCCTTTTACTAAGCCGCGAAGGTGCCTACGTGCACAAAACGTGCGCCAAATTGGAGTTACCGCCCGGTTACCACGTGGCCTTTGCGGTAATTTCAATTTTGGCACGCATCCACTACAGGCGTCTGGAAAATATTTTTTATTTTCTGGCGTGCGTAATGGATGCGCACCAAGTGACATTTGACATACATAGGTCATTACCACCCAGATTCTTTACTGCTAGGTTTATGGCTGGTGATAAGGTCTCAGACCCAAAATGGACGGGAGGCAATTTTGATTTTGCCGCACGTCCATTTTCGGCCCCAAAAAAGAGGTCCTTTTTACAGGCACGCTAAAAAATGGATCGGCGTGTGCCCAAAACCCGCACCTACACTACCACAATCCATTTTTCAGTGCACCTTTGTAAAAGGACCCCTTACATTTTTATTTATTATACACTCTTACCAGCAACTATGATTTTATGTTTAAATCTGTTTATTGACGTATCATATAAAATATGTATTCATAATATTCAGCAAACAACCTTGTTAATACAACATACCACTATTATCAATCCACGTACGTCAAAACATTTTCTTCTTTTATCCCCAAATAATCCCTCTCCCCCCCTCCTCCCTTCCTTTACATTAAACCTTAAACCTTTGTTTACAGAATCTCCATAACCTCCTTTTAACATAATATCGTTCAGTCCGTACTAATATCCTCATAACTGCCCCTCCCTCTGAAGACTTCAGTATCTTCCACTTTTACTGGACAAGATACGTACCCTCCGTCTACTCCAGAAAGGACAAAAAATTCCAACAGTGAACCAAAATACATTGTTTCCCCAAACTTTATTTTCCTCCCTCTTTTCCCCCCATTCCTCAACCAACCCAATACTGGATTTCGAATCAGCACTTCCCTCCCCCCAGACCATTCTCTCCCCCCCTCCCTACCCTCCCTCCCCAGTCTTCATTCAAATGTCTAAAGTCTGAGCATGAGCAATTTACCCTCCTTTTCCTCTTATAAATCTTACCCCAGGGAGTTTACAAATTGTTAACAATAAAACTTCTACCTCTTGGACTCATTATTTGTAAATATGGGTCCCAAATTGTCAGAAACTGTTTCTTGCGTCTTAAAGTGCCTTTCGCATCTCGAGCTTCCCATGCCATCAACTGATGTACCTGGTTCCTCCAATGTCCAAATGCAGGAGTCTCCGCCCCCACCCAGTATTGTAATACTGTTTTCCGAGCCACCAAGCATAATTTCCTGCAAAGCAGCCGCCCAGGCCCCCTTAAATTGTGAAATGCTCCAGGCACATCCAACAGTAATTGTTCCATTGAACCTTGAATAGACCTATTCACCAGGTGTTCCAAAAATCGCACCACCTGGGTCCAAAAATTTTTTACTTTCTGGCAAGCCCAAAATGCATGGTAGTATGTATGTCTAGGATGACCACATTTGGAACACTGCGAATTTTGGGCCCCTTCCACATGTGCTAGTATCACCTTGGTCATGTATGCCCTTAGGATCACCCGAGCCCCACATTCCCTCAATCGCATATCAGATGTTAAAGTATAAACTCCTTTTAAAGATTGCAAGACTTCCCACGTACCTAGCCCCACTCCTGATTCCTCTTCCCATTTTGCCTTGATCTCCTCAAACTTTTTAGCGGGACTTAACTGAGCAAGGGCCTGCACCAACCCAGAGACGGACAATCCACAATCCGATATCTTTGAAAAAAATGACCTAAGCTCTACTCCTAGCTTAAATTGCACTTTATTCTTATCCAAAGTCTTTATGTAGTGTATTAATTGTGCATAGGCAAACTGTGCTCCCCACCCCTTCGAGGACTCTTCCTCCCAAGTTTCTAGTGGTTCTAACTCCCCTGTGGCTCCCAGTACATGTTCCAAAAGATATATCCCTTTTTGCTCCCATCTCTTAAACCAAACATTATCCCATCCTGAACTAAACCTACCGTTACCTCTTATAGGTAACTGATCCGACACCTCAGGGTCCCCTCCTAACCGCCTCACTAGAACCTTCCACCCCTCTCTCAATGTTTCCAAGAGCACACTCCCTTTCATGTCCTCAGGCAACTGACTTCTTTTACAATGCAACAGATAATAGAGATGATATGGCGCAAAATGTTCCTGTTCTAAATATAAAGGTGTATATACAGTTGTCCCCTCAATCCAATCTCCCATATGTCTAAGCATACAGGCTTGGTTATATAATCTCAAATCTGGCAATCCCAGACCACCTTGCCTCCAGTGACCTACCAATAGTGCCATTCTCAACCTCGGCTTTTTCCCTGCCCAACAAAAAGCACTCACCCTTTTATAAAACAATCTTAAATCTTTTTGAAGAAGGCATATAGGTAAAATTTGCAAAACATATAACCACTTTGGAAACTGAACCATCTTTACCAAATTGATTCTACCCATTAAAGAAATTGGCAATAAACGCCACCGCTCCAACTTCTCCTTGGTGTCTTCAATCAATTTCTCCACATTTAGCTGATATAATTTTGTCACATCCATGCTTAAATTAATCCCCAAATACCGAAATGAATCTGATGCCCATCTTAAAGGGAACCCCTCCCTCCATTCATCTTTCACTTGGACTGAGGAAGGTAAAGCCTCCGATTTCCTCAAATTCAATTGGAGACCTGCAAAGTCTCCATACTCCCCAAAAATGTCCAGAAGCGCCGCTAGGGAACTTCGAGGACTTTCCAAATGTACCAGTATGTCGTCCGCAAATGCCGCTACTTTGAAACACCCCTCCCCCACTCGAACCCCCTTAATTTCGTCTGTTGTCAGTATCTCTCTAATTAAGGGATCCAAAGTCAGCACGAAGAGAAGCGGCGACAGAGGGCATCCTTGCCTAGTACCCCGTAGAACTGGGAACATCGCTGACGACATTCCATTCACCATCACTGTTGCCTGTGGCTCCGCATATAATGCTCTTATTCCTGAAACAAAGAGACCCTCAAAGCCATATGCCTTCAATACTTCAAACATAAAGTCCCATCTCACCTTATCGAATGCTTTCTCTGCATCAAAACTTACTAGGATAGATGGTATCTCTCTCTTTGATCTCTGCTCCAAAGAGGTCAATATTCTCCTTACATTCTTGGTGATTGATCTTCCCTTCACAAATCCTACCTGTGCTTCATGTATAATTTCCGGAAGCACCTTAGCCATTCTATTAGCTAGAATTTTTGCCAACAACTTCGCTTCAAAATTAAGCAAAGAAATCGGTCTAAAAGATTCTGGCAACAACGGGTCTCTACCCGGTTTTGGCAGTACAATTATTTGTGCCACCGTTAAGGACTGCGGCATTCTTTCCAGTTCTATAATTGTATTAAACATAGCAGCCAACGGGGTTATGATCTCCGTACCCATTAATTTGTAAAACTCGGCTCTATACCCGTCAGCTCCAGGTGCCTTGTTCAACGAGCTTTCCCCTATCGCCCCCTCCACCTCGTCCCCGCTTATTTGTACATTCAGCTGTCCTCTAGTTTTCTCATCTATCAAGGGCAGTACTTTGGATTCCAGATATACCTCTCCCTTCAAACCTAAGTCCGGAGGGCTTTTGTATAATTCTGTGTAGTAACGGTGAAATACCTGAGAAATCTCCCTATCAGTACGTACTAAATGCCCGCTCGGCTCCTGGATTTGCAATATCCCCTGTGGGCGGGCTTTAGGTCTTAACAAATTGGCCAACAATCTCCCCGTTTTATCACCATGCTTATATAGCTGATATTTATAATATATTTGAGACTTAACTGCACGTTGATGGAGCAGTGAGTTCAACGCCACCTGTGACTCAAGTACTAATTGCTTGGCCTTCCCCGATTGTTCCTCCCCCAGTCTTTTCCTGGCCTTACGTAACTGCTCCCCCAATCTCAGAATCTCCCTATCTCTTAACTTCCTACTCCTACACGTGTAGCTAATTATTTCCCCCCTGAGAACTGCTTTTGCGGCCTCCCAATATAGAATCGGATCCTTCGTATGTTCCTTATTATGACTTGCATATTGATGCCAACAATCAATAATATGCTCTCTAAATTTTTGATCTTTGTATAATTCAATTGGAAATTGCCAGCTTTTGGGTCTACTCTCTGCCAATCCCACCGACCACTCCATTAGCACCCAAGCATGATCTGATATCACATAAGGTCCCAGCTCCCCTTTCTCCACTCTCCCAAATAACCCCCTAGAAATCAGAAGATAATCTATCCTTGCCTGAGAGGAGTGTGCTCTCGAAAGATGAGTGTAGTCTTTTTCAGTAGGGTGCAGTGCTCTCCAGCTGTCCACCAAATCAAACAGACGAACCAGTTGCTTAAGCCCTCTATTCCCTCTGTATGTCTCTGGAGCCCTCCGTCCTGTGCTGTCCAACTCTGGGTCCCACACTGCGTTGAAATCTCCTCCCACCACCTTATCCAAATTCCCCTGTTGTAATAATAGCTGTATTATGCGATTATAAAACTGCTTGTCATACTGATTCGGGGCATAAATGTTGCATAACAAATAGGGGCAACCTTTTATTGTTACTTCCACCATTATATATCTCCCCCCTGAATCTACATGTAACACCCGATGGCTATCAATAATACCCTTCTTACATAAGATGGCTACTCCTCCTTTTTTATGATTAGCATCCGCAGCCCAGCACTCGCCTACCCACCATGTTTTAAGCTTACCATGTTCTCCAGCGTCCAAATGGGTCTCCTGTAAAAATGCAATATCAATATGATTTCTGTGTAAATGTTGTAATATTTTTGTGCGCTTAATGGGTGAATTAATACCACCCACATTCCATGTTACCACCTTCACGCTGTAAGCCAGTGACCCCAAAGTAACATATCAAAATATTTTCCTTTTAACTTTGGGAGGAGATAGCCCAGCCTCCATCCCCCCCCATACATATTCCCACTCTTCATAACTCCCCTCGAACTTCTCTCCAACTCACACTCTATTTGTAAATATATCAAACCATCCCCCCCACCCCTCCCCCCCCTCTCCCTCCCCCCCCTTTTGTTCTTCCCGTACCCATGTTCCAGATCGCACATCCGGAACGTCACATCTAGTGCCTCTCCCGGTTCCCCCTCCCCTCCAATAAAAGAAAAACCCCAACATCAGATCAATTCTCAGCCCCCATTATTTACCATTACAAAGACATCAATTTCTCCCCCACAATTCCCCATCATAAGGATATTTCCCCCAACCTCTACCATTATCTTGTGACTTTGTACCCGCTATATCCCAGTTATACCAGTCCTCATGTACTATTTATGTAGCTTGTCCATTGTTGTTCAGTTGCTCTACAAAAAGTTTAGCGTCTTCCACCGAATGCATGGTACGCGTTATCCCATTCCAGGTCACTCTCAGTACAGCCGGGTATACTAAAGCAAATCTCACTTTCCGCTGGAATAGTTGTGAGCATAACGGTGCAAACTTCTTACGTTGTGCCGCCACCCCGGCCGAATAATCTTGAAAACAAAGAATTTTCTTTGATTGGTACATCAGTGTTTTCCCCGACCGCAACGCCTGTAAAATCTCCTGTTTCTGGCGAAAATTCAATAGCCGAAGAATAACCACTCTGGACCTTGCTTCTAGCCTCGTGCCACGTGGACCCACTCTATGTGCCCTCTCAATCTGCAGAGACTTGAAGTTCCCATCCAGGGCCAGTTCTTTAGGAATCCACCTTTCTAGAAATGATATTAATTCCCTATCTTCTAGCTCTTCAGGCAGACCAATTAGCCGCAAGTTATTCCTCCTCGAGCGATTCTCGAGGTCTTCCACCTTCGCTTCCAAGGCTGCTACTGTTTTCCTCAGTTGTTCCTGGTCGCCTTCCATTTTTGTAGCGCGATCCTCCACCGCGTTCACACGTTCCTGACAACTTATTAAGTCCTTGGTGAACTCCCCAAATTGTCCACTTAGGGTCTCCAGTTTCGAATCTATAGGCGCCAACCTTCTTTCCAACGATGTCTCGAATACCGCCGACATTTCGGCTGTTATTTCTGCTACCCAAGCTGATGAAATCGAGGAGTCCGCCGGGCTGGACGGCGCCGCCATTTTGTCTTTCCCTCGTGCCTTTTCTTTTTGTGCAGATTTCGTTGCCATCGTCCCCTTCCAGGTACTATTAACAACTCTTTTTCCGCTTTCCTACTTCAGCGCTTCTTCTGGGTATCAAAAAATATCGTGGAGGTGCAATTTACAGGAAGCGGGGAACCTCGAGGAACGGAGCCGCTCTTACCCGCGTCTGACTCCGATCATAGCACCACGTGACCTCGCAACTATGATTTTATTTGGACATAATTTTTCAGAAACACTTAGTGCACACACAAATGCTATTGTCATTTTTAGCGCTGTTTCGCTAATGTTAACTTATACCTATTCATAATGGTGCCATTCATGACGCCTTGAAACATTCACATAATATGTCCTTAAAATTGATATTTTTTACTTTTATTATTATTATTTTTCCCCACTTTTTTCCTTATTTTTCTTTTTATTATATTTTTATTTTCATGTTAGCAACGAAATTGAGCTCACGACACTAAGAAAAAGACGAACGACCTCACCAACTACCACCAAATTGCGTCCATCCCTCTAGTAGTAAAACTATTGGAGAGTTTGGTAACCAAACAGCTTACGGAATACCTGGACAAGCTCTTAATACTACACCACTCACAATCAGGATTCCGCTCCCACCATAGTACCGAAACTGTCCTAGTCACTCTTCTGGCCAGATTCAGACAGGAAATAGCCAAAGGCAAAAGTATACTTCTTCAATTCGATATGTCGAGCGCATTCGACATGGTAAACCATAATATAATGCTACGACTCCTCGGCCACTTCGGGATTGTTGGAAACGTACACAACTGGATCAAGGGCTTCCTAACCTCTAGAACATACCAAGTAAAATCAAATTCAAACATATCACCACCTTGGAAAGCAGCCTGTAGAGTACCCCAAGGATCACCCTTATCACCAATACTCTTCAACATAATGATGATCCCATTGGCAAAGTCCCTGTCCAAACGAGGCCTCAACCCATTCATATATGCAGATGACATCACAATCTACATTCCCTTCAGACACGACTTGACTGAAATAACCAAAGACATAAATGATAGCCTGAACATCATGAACTCCTGGGCAAACTCATTCCAACTGAAACTGAACACAGAAAAAACTCACTGCCTTATCCTTTCCTCTCAACATAACAAATTTAAACACTCCAGGACATACACTCCCTATCTTAGATAGTCTAAAAATACTCGGAGTAACTATCGACCGCAACCTCACTCTCGAGAGCCAAGTAAAAACGGTAATAAAGAAAATGTTCTACTCAATGTGGAAACTCAAACGAATAAAACCTTTCTTCCCGAGAGATACCTTTCGCAAACTAGTACAATCAAGGGTCCTAAGCCATGCAGACTACTGCAACGGAATCTATATTGACTGGGTAAATGTATCAACAGGGCATGCTAGGGAGGTAAAATTCCTTGACAAAATCAAGGACTGCTTTAAGGAGCAGCTAGTACAGGAGCCAAGAAAAGGGGGAAAAATTCTAGACTTAGTCCTTAGTGGAGTGCATGATCTGGTGCAGGAGGCAATGGTGCTGGGGCCGCTTAATAACAGTGATCATACAAATGATCAGATTTGATATTGACTTTGGAGTAAGTACACACATGAAATCCAATACGTTAGCATTTAACTTTCAAAAAGGAGACTGTGATAAAATGAGAAGAATGGTGAAAAAAAAAACTTAGAGGAGCAGCTGCGAAGGTCAAACATTTACAACAGGCATGGATGCTGTTCAAAAATACCATCTTGGTATACCATGTCTGTATAGAGGTACAAAAACCAGCTGTGATGTCAGCAAACAAGATTTCAATACTAATAAAGCATTTAGGTTCTAACTCTAAAATGATTGTTAATTCATTGTCTACATGGACGAGTGCCAATGAGCCCATGTTTCTCGTTACAGTTCTATGCCTGATGGGGTCATAAGAGATTCACTAGACATTTTTTTGCTCCAACCCCTTCCTTTTACTTCTAAAGAACATAAATATTGCCATACTCGGACAGACCAAAGGTCCATCAGGCCCAGCATCCTGTTTCTAACAGTGGCCAATCCAGGTCACAAGTACCTGGCAAGATCCCCAAAAAGTACATTTTATACCCCATGCACAAAAGCAGTCCCTACCTTTACTGTGGAAATTTTAACGGGAAGGTCTTCATTATTGCAAATAGGAGAAGGGGAGAAACAAGGCAGGGAAGATGGAGCACACACAAAAAAAAAAAGTACACCGGCTTACACGCAACCTTCGAAAGCTAATCAAGAAATGTATTAAGTTATGTCCAATAAAAAAAGGTATCATCTTATTTTCTTTTCCATGTTTTATTTTGTTTTATTTCTATTGATTACCTTTAAAAGTGGACTAACACGGCTACCACACCTCTCTACTCATTTTTTTAAAGAAATGGCCATGCGGGAAATGACATGCGGCAAGTGAAGCCACATGGCCATTTTTTTTTGGGGGGGGGGGGGGAAGGGGGAGAGACCTTACCGCCACCCATTGAGGTAGTGGTAAGGGTTCCTGTGCTAACCCGGCAGTAACCAACTACCGCCGGGTACACACTGGCGCTACAAAAAGAAAAAATATTTTTGTAGCGCCGGATATGATGGCACGCTGGCTGCTGTGGTAGGCTGGCGGTAGTTCCTTTTTAGCTAGTGGCAGGGGCATAGCCAGACCTCGGCGGAAGGGGGGCCAGATCCCGAGGTGGGGGGCACTGTTTAGCCGCCTCCCCCCCTCCCCGCCACTTTGGACCCCCCCCTGCTGCCACAACCGCAACCCCCCGTCGCCGCCACCGCCCACCCGCCCCCTGCCCTGCCACCGCATCAGGTACCTTGTTTGCTGGCGGGGATCCCCAATCCCCGCCAGCCGAAGAGTCTTCTTCAGTGCCGGTCGACTCCGGCGCCTTTGTTTTGTGATCATCTGTTTCTGACGCCTTATGTCCTGCACAGGGCTACATGCACGGTGCAGGACGTAAGGCATCAGAAACAGATGACCACAAAACGAAGGCGCTGGAGTCGACCGGCGCTGAAGAAGACTCTTCGGCTGGTGGGGATTGGGGACCCCCGCCAGCAAACAAGGTATCTGATGATGCGGCGGCGGGGTGGGGCGGGCAGCAGTGGGGGGGTTCAAATGTAGAGGGGGCCAGGGCGTAATCTGTGGGGGCCCATGCCCCAGTGGCCCCACAAAGCTACGCCCCTGGGTAGTGGTAAGCCCGTGTTGGGCTTACTGCTTCTTTATAAAAGGGGCCCTGAGTGACTTGGCAGCACTGTCAGCTGGTCACAGAAAGAACAGGTTGCTTCTTTCTTACCTGACAAGTCTCTGCAACAGGTGATTGAGGTACCAGTCATGGGGTGGTGGTTCATCCACCCAATAATCCTTTCCTGCCATGTGGTAGACTCTTCTAGAAGAGGGGCTGTGGTAGCCTTTTACCCCTCTTTTCCCAGGGACATGCAACTGATCTCCATAAAAAGGGAAGCGATATTTGCAAAAATCATTCAGCGTGTTGAGGAGCAGTTTTCTTTCTGAAATGAGAGGTGAAAAATAAGATCAAGGCAAAATGCAAGCACTTCCTCGGCTCCTCGTTAAGTTACCCTAGTAAGCAGATAGCTTCAGGTAGTCAGTCAAAGGTAGGCCAGTTCTGATTTTATTTATTTTTTATTTCTCAACTTTTATATTCTGCTAACTATCATTCTATGAGAAAGTATTCACATTTGGTTTAACACATCATATAGGGCAGGGGCGTAGCCAGACAGCAGATTTTGGGTGGGCCTAGCAAGAAGTGGATGGGCACCAAATGTTCTCTCCCCCACCCCCACATCAAAAAATATCTCAGCTGGTGGAAAATGCTTCTCTCCAGGCTCCACCTTGGTCGTCTGCAGCAGGCATGCGCTGAAAACTGAGCATGCGAAGGTGCCAGTAATGCGGAGAGCTGCATTTACATTACCATGTGCTACTGTTGGATGGGCCTGAGCCCTAAGTGGGTGGGCCCCGGCCCACCCAGGCCCACCTGTGGCTACGCCACTGATATAGGGAAGGGATTTGGGGGTTTAGCTCAGCCTTTTTTTCAGCTAGAACACTCAGGACCCACAGACTTCACAGCAAATAAAGACACACTTTTACCTTTTGCAGTCTTCAGTTCCTCTTTCATGCACTCCCTGAGCTGCTACAGGGTGCAAATCTCTGAGATAGGGCCACTCTCCACTTCCCTGGGACTCTCCCCCAGAGGTACTGCAGCCCAGCCACACTTTAACAAGGGTTCCTTTCCTTGGAGCCTCCCTCCAGGAGATCTGTGCTCCTGGGATTTCTCTCTCTCTCCCTCCCTCCTGAAGACCTCTATATCGGGGCTTCACTCCTGAAGACATCTTACCTCAGGGCTTCTCTGATCCAGGGCTACCTAGAGACTGAGTCGGGCTTGGGGCAAGGCCGCCCCCGGGGCCCCCCACCGCCGGCCCACCCCCCAATCGCTACCACTGTCGCCTCCCTCTCCTGCTCTCAGGCCGCCAGCGTCGCAGTCCCCAGTCTCCACCCACCCACCCCCATCGACAGCCCCCCTCCATCCGCCACCAGGCCCCCTGCATTCAAATCGGCAGCGCCTCACCTCGGTGTGAAAGCGGCAGATCACCTCCCTTTGGGCCCTCCCTGTGTCCCTACCCTCGCAAAAACAGGAAGTTACATCAGACAAGGGCGGGACACAGTAAGTGAAGGCCTGAAGGGAAGCGATCTGCCGCTTTCATACGGAGGTGAGGTGCTGCCAATTTGAATGCAGGGGGCCTGGTGGCAGACGGAGGGGGGCTGTCGGAGCCGAGGGCAGGCAGATGAGACCGGGGACTGCAGCGCTGGCGTCCTGGGAGCAGGAGGAGAGAGACCCTGGCGCCGGGCCCCCCTTGGAGGCACATTTTACCTCCTGCTCCGCCGGCAACAGTGAAGTCCAGCACGCACGGACGCCGCTTCAGACTGCCTTTGCTTTTGCTTCTGTTTCAGCTGTGCCTCTGGTCCCACCCTTCCACAAACAGGAAATGAGGGGGGGGGGGGGACCAGAGGAACAGCTGAAACAGAAGCGAAAGCAAAGGCAGTCTGAAGCGTCGTCTATGCGTGCTGGACTTCACTGTTGCCGGCGGAGCAGGAGGTAAAACGTTTTAAACAACAGCTGGCATTTACGAAGGGCTGGGGCACCTGCACACGTCCTGCTTGCACTCGGAGGCCACAGAGAGAGAGGGAGGGAGGCGCTGGGCAGTGGAAATCGGAGGAGAGGGGGGTGTGGAACTCGGACGGGGTGGGGCCGTCGGACTGGAGTGGGCCCGTGGAACTCGGACGGACGGGAGTGGAAGGAGGGAGGGAGGGAGGTAGGGGGTCATGGAACTCGGGGGGGGGGGGGCGATCCTTTACTCACCTCCGGTGGCTGCTGCTGGGTTCCCTTCCCTCTCACTTCCCATTGGTCCGCCCTGTGACGTCATCCCCAGGGCGGACCAATGGGAACTGTGTTACAAACCCAGGCATCCAGATGGAGGTGCAAATTATTATATAGGATATAGGATGTAAAATGATTTAAGTAGCCAGGAGAGGATGTCTGAGGTGATAGTGCCGCTGAAAATGACTGGGTGCTCAGCGGCAGTATCATCAAAACTGGCTATTTTGTGGGCATTCTGGGAGCAGAGTCAGCCAGTTAACTGGCTAGGATAACTGAATAAATGTCAATCCTACAGTGGCGTTCCTGGGGGGGGGGGCGGTGGGTGCGGTCCGCCCCGGGTGCATGCTGCTCGGGGGGGGGGGGGGGGGGGGTGCCACGTGCCTGTCCGCTACGTTCGTTCTGTGGTCCCTCTGCCCTGGAACAGGTTACTTCCTGTTCCAGGGCAGAAGGAGCATGAAAATGAACGAAGCGGACAAGCGCGCGGCACCCCCACAGCGGCGTGCACCCAGGGGGGGTTTCCTTCGCTGGGGTGTCCTTTCGCCAGGGGGGGGGGGTCGCGCTGCACCTGGGGGGGCGGGGTGCATCAGCGATCCACCCCGGGTGTCAGCCCCCCTAGGAACGCCACTGCAATCCTATCTTGATGTGGTTCTTCATAGCCGGTTAAGTGTTGAATTTTTGCCAGCTCTGTATATCTGGAAATTCAGTGTTGAACCCCAGACATGGCCCTGCATTGAATTTCCAGGTAGCTCAGCAAAATGCTGATAGCCTCTGTCTGAATATCGGTCCTGACATTCTTATAGTCAATGTAACAGAGCTGAAGAAACTGCAACACAGATCAAATATTGAAAAGCGTTAAGATATGCCCCAATCTCCTTCCTAAATGCGTTTTGTAAACATCTCTAGCTACAGTTATCCTGACCTGATCTTTGAGCAAAAAGATCCTCGTTTAGACCTACGCCCAAGTTATGGGCAACAGAATAGACAATATAACTAGACGTGTCTCTAACTTGATGTGATGGTACAACTTCGGAGGGTGATGACTTCCTGATCCACCTCAGTTTTCGTTATATTTAAAGCTTAACATATTCTGAGGCATCCAGTGGCCCACGTTGATTAATAAGTGCTCCAGAAGCATTGATGGGTCAATCACCAACTGTATATTGTCTGTGTACATCGTAGATTGAAGACCCTTGGAACATAAGTTGCCAGTGGTTGCAGATGATTAAACAATACCAGTGATAGACGTGAACTAGGAGGGGCCCCCGTAGAGAAAGGATTTCCAAGACAAGTCAAACTCATGCTATACTATTTTCAGGACACGGCGAGTTAAAAATGAATTCTACTCACTCCGTACTGCCTCACCGTGTCCAAATGACTTCAAATGCGACATTAGTGTAGGGTGGTCCACTGTGTCATATGTGGCTGATACATCTAGAGCCAACAACATTGCACCAGTCCCATTGTCTAGGTGGTGACACAGAGTCTGACACGAGACAAGCAAAAGTCTTGGTGCTGTGGCTTTTCCTGAAGCTACAACGATACACATCCAGAAGCGCGTACCCATATGCATATTCTTCCAACTGCTACAATACACAGTTCATCACCGTCAACAGTACTGGCCTTTAACGAGCCTTTAACCACACTTTAACGAACAAGTTTTTAACCGTGGCATGCACTAAAGGCCATTTTCCGACGACGGTAGCAGCTAACGAAAACGGAATGCAGATGAGCAATTCGCATAGAAACCCTATTGTAACGAGATGCACTAACCTTTCCAATTGTCTTAACGCAGGAAAAATGCCGGGAAATCTAACGAGAGGTCTGTACCTCTCGTTGGGGCTGCGCGGGCTTGGAAAAATTATTAATGTAAAAAAAAAACCTGGAGCCAATCCCAGCGCATTAGCTGAGCTAAGCGCGCTGTGATTGGCTCAGCTGAGTGAAGCATGGGCAAAAAGGACGTTGCATTACTCCTTTGTTGAATTATATGTCCGAAAAAGAGCCTGCAGCATCTGAGCCTGTTTGATTTTTTAAAATAAAGCTTCTTAAAGAAAAACATGAATCCTTTTCTGTGATACATTGAACGTGTGGTCAGAGGCTGCCGGGTCCTGTCATAAGCACGTCTATGTAGTGCGTGCATATCGCCGTGCTATATAAGTGTGGTTACGCATGTGTGCACATTTGTCGGAGAAGTCATGGCTGCACGAGGGAGAAAGCCCAACTTCTCCGACATGGACGTGCTGTGGCTAGCCCAGCTGTTCATTATAAATGAGAAGCGTCTTTTCCCCCGTCCGGGGAAAAGGCGCAATATTACATGGATGGACGAGGGGTGGAAAGTTCTACAATGCTTATTTAATAAGCGCTCTTCATACCCCATATCCGTAAGTATTGGCAGTATATAGGGACGTTTGTATGTGCGTGTAAAAACAGGTATTGGTCTAATGACCATTAGTGGAATGGGCGGTACTGTTCGTCCTAATTTTTCCTGCAAATATGAATGCTAGGTGTTTTCAGTGGGGTGGAGCTAATGACCATTGGGATTCAGGGGTGCGTGCTTGCCCTCTGCAAATATGAACGTTCGTTATGTGCGTGTACAAAAAAGGTGTTTTCAGTGGGGTGGAGCTAATGACCATTGGGATTCAGGGGTGCGTGCTTGCCCTCTGCAAATATGAACGTTCGTTATGTGCGTGTACAAAAAAGGTGTTTTCAGTGGGGTGGAGCTAATGACCATTGGGATTCAGGGGTGCATGCTTGCCCTCTGCAAATATGAACGTTCGTTATGTGCGTGTACAAAAAAGGTGTTTTCAGTGGGGTGGAGCTAATGACCATTGGGATTCAGGGGTGCGTGCTTGCCCTCTGCAAATATGAACGTTCGTTATGTGCGTGTACAAAAAAGGTGTTTTCAGTGGGGTGGAGCTAATGACCATTGGGATTCAGGGGTGCGTGCTTGCCCTCTGCAAATATGAACGTTCGTTATGTGCGTGTACAAAAAAGGTGTTTTCAGTGGGGTGGAGCTAATGACCATTGGGATTCAGGGGTGCGTGCTTGCCCTCTGCAAATATGAACGTTCGTTATGTGCGTGTACAAAAAAGGTGTTTTCAGTGGGGTGGAGCTAATGACCATTGGGATTCAGGGGTGCATGCTTGCCCTCTGCAAATATGAACGTTCGTTATGTGCGTGTACAAAAAAGGTGTTTTCTAGAACGTGGGGTAGAGCTAATAAGCATGACAGTGTATCATTGTTTTTTTATATTTATTTCTTTTCATCTGATCGCCCTTCTTGTTTAAAAGGTTGAGGAGCTGTTAATAATGGATCTCACTCCTGCATTTTTAAGCTACTTTACCTGACTGTAATGACATGACTGAGGAAGGAAAGTCTTGAGATTACAGTTCCTGAGCCCCTCTACCTGGAAGGTGCGTATTCATGCAGATATGAGAACAGCTGAAATCAAGTTACCGTAACAGGTCAGCCTGCCTGGATCTTTCAGAAGTCTTCTTGATGGGCCAGTTTCCTGTTGACAGAGAAGTCAGAATCTTAGTAAAAAAAAATCAGTCATCCAGCGGTCTATGTGAGTACATGTGGGAGTCAATATCTGTGGATGCTTCAGTTCTTCCTGAAGCATCCACAGATAAATAGCAGCAGAATATAACATCTTGCATTTTTCACAATCTGTTTTTTGATCTACCTTTAGTACCAAAACAGTAATACGCTTATTATTAGATCATGCCAGTGGCTTAACTATGGGTGGGCCTGGGTGGGCTCAGGCCCAATTATTCTTGCCTCAGGCCGACCCAGTCTAGTGGCCACCAAAGCCCCTCAATGGCAGTGCCTTACTCCTCTCTCTTTCTCTCTCCCCTTCTCTCTCATGGCAGCTGCCCATCTCTCTCTGAACCCCCCCCCCCCATCTACCTTTGAGCCATCACCAGCAGCGATAGTAAGCAAACTGCACCAGCCCTATGTCACTATTCTCACATTAGCCCTCTTTTTAAGTCACTTCACTGGCTCCCTATCCATTACCGCATTCAATTCAAACTTCTCTTATTGACCTATAAGTGCATTCACTCTGCCGCTCCCCAGTACCTCTCCACTCTTGTCTCTCCCTACGCCCCCTCTCGGGTACTCCATTCTGTAGATAAATCTCTCTTATCTGTCCCCTTCTCCTCTACTGTTAATTCCAGGCTCCGTTCCTTTTATCTCGCTGCACCTCATGCCTGGAATAGACTACCCGAGCCTGTACGTCTAGCCCCGTCTTTGGCCGTTTTCAAGTCCAAACTTAAAGCTCACCTCTTTACCACTGCTTTTGACTCCTCACCACTGCTCACTTGCCTTGTCCTTTTTTATCCTCACCTCTTTATTCCCTTACCCTTATTGTTCTGTCTGTTTACCTGTCTTATCTAGATTGTAAGCTCTTTGAGCAGGGACTGTCTTTTGTGTATGGTGTACAGCGCTGCGTATGACTTGTAGAGCTATAGAAATGATAAGTAGTAGTAGTAGTAGCCCTACAAGCTTCCCTCTACCATGTCCTGCCCTCGATGACATCACTCTTTGTTTCTTCACTGGCGGGGATGTGGTAGCCTGCAGGGCTGGTGCAGGTTGCTTACTGGAATCGCTGCCGGCGATGACTTGGAGGTAGGCCAAGCAGGGAGAGAGGAGCAGATGCCGGAAGAGTGGGGTGAGGGAAGAGAAAGGAGCGGATTCTGTGTGGAGGGAGAGAAAGATGACAATTGCAGGGGCAGAGGGAAAGTAAAAAAAAAACTGTAGGTATGTACAGGGTGGCGGTGGGAAGGGCCCACCCAGGCTAACTCGGGGCCCACCCGAAACGGCAGGTCTGGATAAGCTCCTGGATCATGCTAGGTTGTTGCTTGGTGAAGGGGACAGTACTTTATTGCTCCAATTTGACCTCTCCTCCACTTTTGATCTGGCGGATCATAACATTATGTTGAAGATCCTAGAAGAAATAGGTAGCGTCTTGAAGTGGTTTCGTGACCTATAGGTTACATAGTAACATAGTACATGACGGCAGAAAAAAGACCTGCACAGTCCATCCAGTCTGCCCAACAAGATAAACTCATATGTGCTACTTTTGTGTATACCTTACCTTGATTTGTACCTGTCCTTTTCAGGGCCCAGACCGTATAAGTCTGCCCAGCACTATCCCTGCCTCCCAACCACCAGCCCCGCCTCCCACCACCGGTTCTGGCACAGACCATTTAAGTCTGCCCAGCACTATCCCCGCCTCCAAACCATCAGTCCCGCCTCCCACCATCGGCTCTGGCACAGACCGTATAAGTCTGCCCAGCACTATCCCCGCCTCCCAACCACCAGCCCCGCCTCCCACCACCGGTTCTGGCACAGGCCATTTAAGTCTGCCCAGCACTATCCCCGCCTCCAAACCATCAGTCCCGCCTCCCACCATCGGCTCTGGCACAGACCGTATAAGTCTGCCTAGCACTATCCCCGCCTCCCACCACCGGTTCTGGCACAGACCGTATAAGTCTGCCCAGCACTATCCCCGCCTCCCAACCACCAGCCCCGCCTCCCACCACCGGTTCTGGCACTGACCGTATAAGTCTACCCAGCACTATCCCCACCTCCCAACCACCAGCCCAGCCTCCCACCACCGGTTCTGGCACAGACCGTATAAGTCTGCCCAGCACTATCCCCGCCTCCCAACCACCAGCCCCGCCTCCCACCACCGGTTCTGGCACAGACCGTTTAAGTCTGCCCAGCACTATCCCCGCCTCCAAACCATCAGTCCCGCCTCCCACCACCGGCTCTGGCACAGACCGTATAAGTCTGCCCAGCACCATCTCTGTTTCCCGCCACCGGCTTTGCCACCCAATCTCATCTAAGCTCCTTAGGTTGTATAGGGTTAGGATGAATGGTGCCCTTTCCACAAGTTGGCATAACCCTTGTGGAGTTCCCCAGGGCTCTCCTCTTTCCTCAATAGTGTTTAACATATTTTTATGCTCATTGGGGTTTGTGTTGGAGAACAATGTTTTTTTGTCTTATAGCTATGCAGATGACATCGCAGTACTTATTTTTTTTAGCTCCGTTTCGAAGATTGATACCCTTAAGGTTCAATATTGTATAAATTTGTTAGACCAAAAATTCAAAAAAGCTTGAAAATAAACAACTAATTTTGTGTCACACCTCCTAAATCCCTCAGATTTCAACCGGTAAATCTTGAGAAATTTAAAACGATTGGAACGTCAAACGCCTCCCGAGAGGGAAAATACACACAGTATTCAGATAACCCTATCCAATCAGGGAGTGAGGTACGATCACTGGTCCCATCTGGAAACATAAGGAAAAAAAAACTCATCTGAAAAAACTCTAAATACAGAGAAAAAAACGGATGGTTTAAAAAACCTTATGCCCAAAAACAGAGGATAGGAAAGTGATAACACAAATCCTGTATATGTAAATCACGTGACCCCTAAACAAATTACCCAACGATATAAATCCTGTGTGAATGACACCAGTACAGACGACCTGGACCCCACAAAAAAACTTTCGTTAAGGGCAAACTCCCATTAACATAATATAATTTACTGATAACGTATGACTGCGAGGAAGACTGCACTTCACGTGGTGGTCAAAATTGCAGTTGAAGTTATAATAGCAATTATAGTCCTGATCCCAATTGCAAATTCTACTTAACACCACCACCAGCCAACCGCTAGCCGACCACAAATCTTTTCATTTAGGGGGCTTGCCACTAAGTAATCCATTTGTTCCATCACGTCTTCACTACACCGGTCATATCCAGGAGTTTCCGTTATGAGTGAAAAATATTTCCTCCTATTTGTTTTAAAAGTATTTCCATGTAACTTCCTCGAGTGTCCCCTAGTTTTTGTACTTTTGGAATGAGTAAAAAAAAATCAATTTACTTCTACTCGTTCTATACCACTCAGGATTTTGTAGACCTCAATCTTATCTCCCCTTGTCCGTCTCTTGTCCAAGCTGAAGAGCCCTAACCTCTTTATCTTTTCCTCATACGAGAGGAGTTCCATCCCCTTTATCATTTTGGTCTCAATCCACTACGCCACATATCTGTCCTAAGCAGGCCCAGATCTGTTACACTGCTGGCTTCCATTTCATTACTTAACAGACCATTTCAGTCTTTGGCATGTTCAGCTTTGGTTATTACAAACGAAATACTTAAGCCAAACACCCATACCCCACTTCTATGTCCTATTACCAATAAAAATCCTACAACCAACCAGGTTAGTGAGGCTTAAAAAACAACAACAAAAAAAAACTGTCATCTCCTTGCTTATAGAAGTTTAGATATCAGTCATGGTTCTTCTGTGCAGGTCAGTCACCTCAGTCTTCTCAGCAACATGAGTTCTGATTTTCCTAAGGGATCAGTTTGCCTTGAACCACTGTACAGAGCCTTAACACAAGCTTATGACCACAAGAAGCTTGTTAGCAGGGGCGTAGCTACGGGTGGGCCTGGGTGGGCCCAGGCCCGCCCAATCTCAGCTCAGGCCAACCCACGCAACTGACAACTCTCTGGTCCTCTTCCTCTTACCTACCACATTTTTTTAAAGTGCGGGCCAGCCAGGTCCTGATCCGGAAGTGGGTAGGCGTAGGCATTGTAGCACTGCACGTCGGCACCGCTACTCTGTCACTCCCCATCCGGTCTCACTCTGGAATCTGCTGCTTTGTGCTCCTCCTCCACACTACAGTGCGCATGACGGCATCACAGTGCAGCTGCCCCCCAACACCCAGCTCCAAACCACTAAGCATCCAGATTTCCCTGGAAGCATTGTACAGAGAATGGCTAAGGCGGAAGGGTATACAAAAGGGTAAAATGTGACATCTGAATTGTAATGATTTTGTTTATCTAAACTGCTGAGCAAATCGTCTTGAAAAAATATTATTTGTCATCTTAAGGGCCTGGTTTGTTTAAAGGTTTTCCTATGAACATGTAGTGCAAAAAACAAATGCACAACCCCCCCCCCCTCCCCCTTGTGTTAAACCAGACCCAAAGCATTTACCTGTGGAGGTCTTGGAATATATGCTGGGTCTAAAATCCATGCCTCCGGCTCCTCCGGTCTGGGTCTCCAGTAGAGCAATTTTTCGGAACCAACTGTTGGCAAACACAAGAATAGAGCAGTTTCTTCCAAAGAGCTCAGATGGGTATTTCAGAGCAACACCCCCGATTACTAGAAATGAAAACTTACAGTTCAGTGTGGCCCGTAACCAGCTCTCATTGCCACAGCACAGTGGAAATGCTTGCTGTTTGCACGCCTCATATCAAGGGAAGGAAACGGGTTGGGATTTGATATACCGCCTTTGTGGTTACAGTCAAAGCGATTTACCTATTAGATACGGGCAGGGGCGTAGCCAGAGTTCAGCTGGAGGGGGGTCCAGAGCCCGAGGTGAGGGGGCACATTTTAGCCCCCTGCAGCGCCGCCGACCCCCCCACCACCATTTTTGACTCCCGCCCCCCACCACCGCCACCACCACCACCTTTGACCCCCACCAGCACTAACCCTTTCGACCCCCCTTTCTCGCCGCCGCCCCCCTCCTGCAGGACGTCAGACTCACAGAAACAGAAGCCTTGCAGATCAGCAATGCGGCTGCGCCAGAGAAGAGGACTTCAGCTGGCGGGGGTTGGGAACCCCTGCCAGCAAAGGTACCCGACAGCGATGGCAGTGGCGGGGGAGGGTTGGCGGCGGGAGGGGGGTCTAAGGGGTTTGCGGCGGGGAGGGCCAGGGCCAAATCTACGGGGGCCCATGCCCCCGTGGCCCCGCGTAGCTACGCCCCTGGATACGGGTGCTTGGAGCAATGAGAGTTAAGTGACTTGCCCAGAGTCACAAGGAGCTGCAGTGGGAATTGAATCAAATTCACCAGGATCAAACGAAATCCCATTGCACTAACCACTCCACTTGCATAGCAGAACACCATTGACACTGGTTAGGGTGATGGACTTTGGTCCTGGGGAACTGAGGAACTGAGTTCGATTCCCGGCACAGGCAGCTCCTTGTGACTCTGGGCAAGTCACTTAACCCTCCATCGCCTGCCGCATTGCCATGAGTGGGAAAGCACGGGGTACAAATGTAACAAAAAAAACAAAAACTCAAATCTCAGGAGCCACGTGAGATCATGTTGGGCTTTTTTTTTTCTTTTCTAACTGCACACTGCCTTGTATATCATGTTGCTTTTGAGTTCTGCTGCTACAAGAGTAGCTGATAATCTCTCTCTGGAAAGATACTGTATCCAAAGTACTCTTGGTCACACGTTCAGATGAAGGAATCTAAGCTGGAAGTTTTGCTTTGCTGTATTATTTCGCAGCACTATCATATAGCCACTGATCTATTCAAGATTCATGCCCACTGCAGGGGCGTAGCCTGACAACAGATTTTGGGTGGGCCTAGGCAAGAAGTGGGTGGGCACCAAATGTTCTCCCCCCACCACCACCAAAAGACATCTCAGCTGGCAGGAAAATGCTTCTTTCCACCTTGGCAGTCTGCTTCAGGCACGCGCTGAAAACTGAGCATGCGCAGGTGCCAGTATCATGGAGAGTAGCGTTTTCGTTACCATCAGAGTTCGGAAGTCTTCAGCTGGCAGAGCTTGGGATCTCCACCAGCTACCGCTAAACGTGTGCTACTGTTGGGTGGGCCTGAGCCCTAAGTGGATGGGCCCTGGCCCACCCTGGCCCACCTGTGGCTACGCCACTGATGCCCAGATGATCGAAAGCCTCGCGCTGTTCCAAACAGTGCTCTAAAAATAGCGCTGGGACAGGGCGGGGCTTTACCGCCCCTATGATCAGAGATAATAGCATGCAAATTTATGTGCGCTATTATATCTGAACATAGGGTAAAGTGCGGGAGGATTGTGCCTGAGCGTGCGCTGTCAAAAGCCCAGACCTGTCAAACACAGGGGCTGGAGGTCCGTGGCACCACCATACCCCAAACAGCATGGCCCTGTGCTCCCACTGAACCCCCCCCCCAGCCAGCAACATGGGGGCTGGAGGTCTGGCAGATCTCCAGTCCCTCTGACCCCACCCCACAAGTTCAGGGGGGCTGGAGATCTGGTGGGTCTCCAGCCCCCTAACCCCTCTCGCATCCCCCCCAAACTCAGGTGGTCCAGTGGGCCACAAATCAAACCCCATATATGAACGTGAAGCCCTGCCCAGCGCATCCCAGGATGCACTGGGCAGGGCTGGGCACTGCCATTTTCAAGGCAGCACTGCTGGAAGAGGAGGGAGTGTACCTCCCTCCTCCAACAAAGTTATGAGGCGGGTGGGAAAGAGGGCCCTTAGACCACCAGGTTTTGGGGGGGGGGGGGGTTGATTTGTGGTCCACTGGGTCACCAGGGCTTTTTGGGGGGGGATGCGAGGGGGGTTAGGGGGGCTGGAGACCTACCGTATCCAACCCCCCCTGAACTTGTGTTTGGGGTCCAGCCCCTGTGTCGCTGGCTGGGGGTCAGGGTTCTGCTTCTGTGTGTGTGTGTGAGGGATATGGGGGGGGGCTGCTAGCATGCAAATGTATGCTGGACTGGGCTCACCATTCCTCCCCAATGGTCTTTAAACCCTAACGCCAGCTCTGAACTGGTGTAGGGTTTGCCTCGGACAGTGTGCCCCTCTAACACACTCGGATCTAAATGATCTCTTTTCAACAGTGGTCTAATGGAGACTTCTTGTAATGATTCAGGTAACCTGCCATCTTGAAGTGACAAACCAACCATCTTGACCAAAAACTGGCTAAGCTTAGGACATAAACTATGCAACACTGCCAATGAACAAGGGTTCCCTATAGCTTTTGTAGGAGTCATACATCCCAAAACCTAAAGTATTCCAAATTCTATTAAAGTGTCCCCTCTCCACAGCACCAACTTCCACAGATACATCAGGCAAATCAAGATCAGTCCCAGCAACATTTGCACTAAAATATTCCCCCAAATCATCAGCAGTTAAGCCAACCTTATCTATTGCCAATTTATCACCAGCTGTCAGTTGATGAACCCCATGATACAACTTCTTAGGCCTATTAAGTGATGCTGTAATTTGCGTCTGGTAGTATTCATTCTTCAAATTATCACAAATTGCCCTATATTCAACCAACCTCAGATGATAAGATGGTGAACAAATATCAAACTGTTCTACATCATAAACTCCCCTCCTCAAAACAACCTTTCTTGTACAACCAGTAGCCATCTGCCCTTTTACTTGCACACTAAAAACTAAACTGAACCTGCCGCTTGTGTTCTACACTAGCACCCTCCTCCTACCGACCTGCCTCTGGGCGAGTCTTTCGCTCTCAAATTATCCCCAGTGATTTCTAGGTTACTGGGGCAACACTCCCAGTGGTCACACAGTTCTCAGAAAGCACTCACAGACCAAACACACAAACCACCAGGATTCTTTATCAGTCCAGACAAACAGGGCAAACAAACAATTATGTTTATTCTCTTAAAAATATTGAATAGTGGGACAAGATAGTGTAAATAGCAAACAATAAGAGGTAACTGGAATATGGCTCAAGTATAACACTAACTAAACATCTGAATACTGACTAAACAGTACCTGGGAAGATCAGGACTTATAATTCACCGAATCTCAGCAAAGAGATCTGTCTCTCTTTTCTCCCGGGCTAACACTGAAGCAACAACCAGCAACAACTGCTGGGTAATTTCAAACTCCAGGCCAATCAGAGCCCAGTCCACAAATTTTAAAAGTATACTACTCACAGTACTGTAGATTCACTTCTTTACTAAGTGAAACTAAAAAAAGGCATCCACTTTTCTATAACTGCTTTAACATAAAACATGCACCACCTGCTGGCCAAACTAGAGAAATGCACTTAGAGAGTTAATAGAGCCAATTTTACAGGTTTATGTTTAAACTGTTTTATTGATGATTATCACAATACAGATTAACTTAGAACATTCATATAACATTGCTTGATATACAAAACAGCATTCTTACAGCTTATTCAACATTGCCAAACACTTTTCTTCCCCATTTTTCTCCCCCCTCCCCTCTGAACAATTACTTGTCAAGTGCTAATATTAGATGTTAAATGACTTCTATTCCTAATATCATACACTTTAAGTACCTCGTTAGGTGCAATAGTGCTTATCACAAAATATCAGAAAACTAAACATCCAAGCTCTAGAGCACTGCCAAGCTTTAGCCATATACATCTCACTCAACCCCTTCAACCCACCAATTTTACAGGTTTAAAACACACTGTTCTGTCACAGGGAGGATTCTGTAGTAATAATGTAATAGTAGGATGATCTTATAAACAGTCAGAGGCTAGAAGAGGTCTCAGGTTAAAGGAGCTTTTTTAATCCTTCAAGGAGAGTTAGGGAGAAGAACTTCCAAAGAGTGGAGCCAGGACTGCAAGGGTCCCAAAGGTAAGAGGACTATGGCTTTGATCTGAGACCTGTATCCACTTGGAAGTAATTGAGATTTCCTGTGTCTTTGGGAGAAGAAAGGAGACAGATTTTGAGAACTTCTCTTGAGAAGCTCAACATTCTAGTTACACAGCCATCGGGAGTGCCTTTGCAGTTAGAACTGTCAACCTGTTCCAATCTTTAGAGAATTTCAGTACAGTTCAGAGCAGATCTCTGTACTGTACTGTCCCTTCTGTTGGAATGGAAGGTGAAGAAAAGGAGTGGTCATGGTGCTAAAGGCCACCCAGCACTTGCTGGTCCTGTCCCAAGAATCCTATTACCAGCAGTTGTCGGCTCAAGACTAGAGTGAGCCACAGCAGCTGATTGTGTAGTCCTGGTCTCCTTCCAGAGTGGGCCCACACTACGAGGGGTGACAGATTCACAGGCTTATAAGCATAGACAAAATGACGTTTGGGTGGCTACCTCCATATTTTGACCTCCAACATTCCGGAATCATTTCTCCTGCTCCCTTCAAGATGCTTTTCTGGAGTTCCTGCATAACCACATGTTGCAAGGGAAGAGGTGGCTCTCCGTAAAGTGCAGGATCGGGGCGCTTCTTAGGATACGAAATCATTTTCTGGAAAAAATGGATGGAAAAACAGTAGTTTTGTCCTTATAGATGGCTCACAAAAGTTGAATATAAAAATAGCCAATTGTCTAAAGTATTTATATTAAACTGAGTGTTGGATTTGATGGGTTGCAACCTGTTTCTTCTCCTCTATAACCTTAAACTTTAAAGCAGGGTTGTCTGACCTCGGTCTTCGAGGGCCGCAATCCAGTCAGGTTTTCAGGATTTCCCTAATGAACCTGCATGAGATCTATTGTATGCAAATCGATCTCATACATATTCATTGTTATCCTATATTAATTCAAACAGTTATTATGAAAATTATTCTTTATTCGTTAATTATCTTCTCATAGTGGCAAATTCATAAATACCCCAGATCATTCAACCACACTCACACATATACATATACCCATCCTTACTAATACATCAATTACTAACTACCATAAAGCACTTCTGAACAACTTGCCAGTTTTTTCAGTTCATGAGATTTGAATGTATTTCCAAACCAGCTTTAAATCAAGACAATTTTCTTTTCTTGCAATCATGAATCCTTCCTTATCCTGGATACTCAGTTCTTCTCCTGCTCAACTCACTCTCACGTACTTTTCCGTTGTGCAGGAATTCTTACAAAATGTTCTTTCTTTCAAATCCTCAAATCCTTAAGTTCACGCTTGCATTATAGTTCTTTACAAATGGTTTATAGCAGTTAATCAACATCGCTGTTCAGTCCCAAAATATATTCAATTCACCAGACTTCTGACCCAGACCCTACACAGCCCGTGTTTCGCTACTAGAGCGTCATCAGGAGTCGGGTTCCTAAATAGAAAGTACAATAAAGCATGTTGAAGGTCCTTCAGGTCCTTCTTAAACATCACACTTTTAACTCACATTTCATAATAAAATTTACTCACTTTTACATGGTTCTCACAACTCGTAGGTACTGCGTGGGAAGGCTCAGCCCCATTCGCCTGCATTCGCTCCCCAGCGTCAAAACGCCAGTGCATGCATATGGGTACCTGCACTTCTCTTTAACTTAAATGCTATAAACCCCGCCACTTCCTTAAACGGCCAACCACTCAACCTCCCTGTTCAAACCAGCTGGCTCGATCGTGTCGCACGTAAAAATCATACGTTGCTCCTGATGTAGGAGCTTTAAAGGCACATTACCCCCTCTAATGCTCTCTCGAGCCTTAAACAGTACAACAGACCGCAAATCCTGAAGCGCATGTCCTACCATGCTCCAATGCGCTAAGGCGAATATTGCTTAAATGTTGTGCAATTCTGCTCTTAATTTTCCTAATGGTGTGAACCACATACCACAGACCGCATGGACAGCAGATTCCGTATACACACTGAGCAGTATTACAATGTGTTCTAGATCGCAGTTTAAACATCCGCCCCCCCCCCCCCCCCGAATGTGGGATCTCTACCATAGTTATTTGTAGTGCATACCTGCAGTATACACAATATTCATTGGGGAAATTCTGAAAACCCAACTTGGCGAGGGCCGAGGTTGGACACTCCTGCTCTAAAGATAGGCAGTGCTGGGTAGACTGGAAGCAAAGCTGTATCCAGGCACCATCCACAGGAACTGAGATATTGAATGAAGTGTTAATTTCACCATTTTTAAGGGCTGTGGAGCAAGAGGGGGAGCTCACAGGAGAGAGCTGACTTGCAGGGACACATGAAAAATCTATTTCCTGGACCACAGAATATTAGAAACCACAAGATGTTTATACCATCTGTAGTCTTGTTGGGGGGTGTGGCCAGAGGAAGGACCTTGCAGCCCTACAGAGGGATGAAGAGAAATTCTGGCTTGCCCCAGATTTAGAGCAGGATAGAGGAAAGCTGTGTAGAGAGTTTCTGTCTCTAACTGAAATCTGTGCTGTTCTGGAGCTTCCAAATTATCCAGTCTCAGTAGGGACATTTTAGGTCGGTCTTGGATGTCTGGCAACCTCATGCCGATGCATTATGGAACCTGCATCATTGATTTCAAAAGGCAATTTTGTAACTCCTCCGACTAGTGAAAAGTGTTCTTTTGGCTCTGTGGAGTTTGCTTGATTTTCAAAGTAAAAATATTCATATGCTTTCTCTTGGAAAATTACCCAGGACCCACACATATTTATATCTGCAAGGGGGTGTACATGGGGAGGAGCATGGGCAAACATAGGCGTGTCTCTCATTTACATATGTGAATTACACCTGCCCTTGTCATATTAATGCACCTGCAGCTATACCAGTTATGTTAGTATTCTATATAGAATCTTGGTGCCCCGATGTCGTTTTATTGAATACTTGCTCCCTGGCTGTACTGGAGAGCCAAAAAGGAGAAGCTCACTTATTGAGTTGCACCCCTAACACCATGCACAAAGTTGACGGCATGATAAAAGAGCTGTTCCAGGGACATGCATTAGATGTACACAAGCAGCTTACATTTTCAAAATATCTACACTTAAAGAGCGGTTAGTGTATCTGGATTTAAAGAAGGTTTGGACAAGTTCCTGGAGGAAAAGTTGATAATCTACTATGGAGGTAGATAGGGGGAAGCCACTGCTTGCCCTGGGATTGGTAGAATGGAATGTTGCTACTATTTGGGTTTCTATCAGGCACTTGTGACCTGGATTGGCCACTGTTAGAAGCAGGTTGCTGGGCTAGATTGACCATTGATCTGACCCAGTATGGCTATTCTTGTGTTCTAGCATAGAGCTAACTCAGCTATCTTTACACCCCCATTTTACCTTGCTTAAATATACATTTATTTTATTTATATTTGTACCCCACGCTTTCCCAGTCATGGCAGGCTCAATGCGGCTTACATGGGGCAATGGAGGGTTAAGTGTCTTGCCCAGAGTCACAAGGAGCTGCCTGTGCCTGAAGTGGGAATCGAACTCAGTTCCCCAGGACCAAAGCCCACCACCCTAACCACTAGGCCACTCCTCCACTGTTGCTACTATTTGAGATTCTACATGGAATGTTGCTATTCCACTAGCAACATTCCATGTAGAAGTCGGCCCTTGCAGATCACCAATGTGGCCGCGCAGGCTTCTGCTTCTGTGAGTCTGACGTCCTGCACGTAGACTCACAGAAACAGAAGCCTGCGCAGCCTTCTACATGGAATGTTGCTAGTGGAATAGCAACATTCCATGTAGAATCTCCAATAGTAGCAACATTCCATGTAGAATCTCCAATAGTATCTATTTTATTTTTGTTACATTTGTACCCTGCGCTTTCCCACTCATGGCAGGCTCAATGCGGCTTACATGGGGCAATGGAGGGTTAAGTGATTTGCCCAGAGTCACAAGGAGCTGCCTGTGCCTGAAGTGGGAATCGAACTCAGTTCCCCAGGACCAAAGCCCACCACCCTAACCACTAGGCCACTCCTCCACTACATGCATTCCTTTACCCACATTACAACCCAACTGATAAACCTCATGTATGTGGATATCTTGTATTTGAAAATTGTCATGTTTTGCATGGGCTTTCAGTTAAGCAGGCACTTTTTCCAGTGAGGAAGCCTATTGAAAGCTTACCCCAGTGTTTGTCTAATATGCTTCCTATCACAGACAGACTGCGTCCTTCCCCACTGCACCTCGGGGAGACAGGTAAAAAAATCCGACAAGCTTAATTCACCTCTCCACGGAGTCGTGTGGTGTCCTGGTAGATTTGGTTCTTATTTTTATTCCATATGGCCGGATCTATATAAGTATCCTGGTAGGTGGTGTGGCCTGTCCGTTTGTTCATCCTGGGATCTGAGCCGTACTGCATTTTCTGGGCAGCTCGCTCACCGCGTGCAGGCTGTCAGTGAGAATGATCAAAGCCCTGTCCTTTATCGGAAGCACGCAGCCAAATAGCTGTTCCTCCTGTAATTGTGGAAAAGGCCCTGTGCCAGAGATTTATTTGTACAAGATGTGCCCTCAAGCAACTGGCAGCGACACGCAGGATGGAAAAGCTCTTTCGTGAGCCTATGTGAGTGGCCAACGTTTTGCTACAGTGGTGCCGTGAGCCCTTTAAAAAAAAAACCTGCTGAGATCTGGGAAGTCCACATGTCTGCATCATCTGTGATGTCACAATAGGGCAACTGTTGAGGGCCTGGAGCCCTCAGGAAAAGTCCCTGTATTCAGCTGCTGCTGGGCCCAATTCAGCAAGGTCCTTCCTCATAGGCACAATGGATATTTATTTATTTATTGCATTTGTATCCCACATTTTCCCACCTCTTTGCAGGCTCAATGTGGCTTATAATACATCATGAGTAGTGGAAATATATTAGAAAATGGACATTTAGTGTTACAAAAGAATCATGGGAACAAGATAATGATAGAACATGTTAATAGTAGAATAAGCAGGTATTAAAAGACAGTTCTGAATATATGTGTACAAGTGGTGTTTGTTTTACATTTGTTGATCTTTGTGGTATGCCTTATTAAAGAGATGGGTCTTCAGTAGTTTGCGGAAGTTGGTTAGTTCGTAAATC
Organism: Microcaecilia unicolor; assembly: GCF_901765095.1. NCBI lineage: Eukaryota > Metazoa > Chordata > Amphibia > Gymnophiona > Siphonopidae > Microcaecilia > Microcaecilia unicolor. The sequence continues at coordinate 26,798,663 of NC_044032.1, read as the reverse complement.
GTTCTTAAGTTGCACGGCAGTGCGTTCCATAACTGTGTACTCAAGTAGGTAAAGTTTGACCAGTGGCGTTCCGACCCTAGCTGACACCTGGGGCGGATCGCCGATGCGCCCCCACCCCCCCGGGTGTAGCACGATCCCCCCCCCGGCGAAATGACACCTCTTCCCCCCCCCCCCGGTGAAATGACACCCCCCCGGGTGCACGCCGCTGCGGGGGGGGGGGGGTGGGTGCCACGGCGCGCGCCTGTTGCCCTGTCTCCGAGATCGCAATTCGCATGTGTTCACTGCTCCCTCTGAGTCTGCCCTGGAACAGGAAGTAACCTGTTCCGGGGCAGACTCAGAGGGAGCAGTGAACACATGCAAATTGCGAACTCGGACTGAGACAGGGCAACAGGTGCGCGCCGCGGCACCCCCCCAGCGGTGTGCACTCGGGGCGGACCGCCCCCACCCCCCCCCCTTGGTACACCACTGAGTTTGACGCATGCATTAGTTTGTATTTTAGGCCTTTGCAGTTGGGGAAGTGCAGATTAAGGAATGTGCGGGATGATTTTTTAGCATTCCTGGGCGGTAAGTCTATCAGGTCTGACATGTAGGCTGGTGCTTCTCCGTGAATGATTTTGTGAACTAGGGAGCATATTTTGAACGTGATGCGCTCTTTGAGTGGGAGCCAGTGTAGCTTTTCTCGTAGGGGTTTAGCACTCTCATATTTTGATTTGCCGAATATGAGTCTTGCTGCAGTGTTCTGGGCTGTCTGAAGTTTTTTTGATTATTTGCTCTTTGCAGCCGGCGTAGAGTGCGGTGCAGTAATCTAGATGGCTGTAAGGAACCTGAGAGTGTAGGCGTCAGAAAACAACAAGGCAAAGGATTCACCAAATCCAATTTAGAAGAATTAAAACCAGGAGGCGGATCACATTAAACGGTAGTTTTTAATAAAGTAAAATGCTCCCAAGGTCATCCGGCTCAAGGTTTTACACTGAACTACATGCCTCCAGGTTGGCTGGACCAGACTAGGTGAAGTGTGTTGCATACACCAGCTGGTTCACATTGCCCCTGAGGCAGCCAGTATTGTTGGCGAAAGAAACATGGCCATGTCGGGCACAAATGACTATTAACCTGGGCGCATTTTACTTTATTAAAGGCTACCGTTTTATATGATCTGCCTCCAGCAATTAAGGGTGCAGAAATACCCAGACTTTGACCTCACCTGGTCAATAGTTTAAAGCCTTTTCTACCTCCCTCACCTATTTCACTTCCTCATGGTCCTGTAAAGTTTACATCGGTCACCAGCGGTAGCAGCTGTGGCATGGCAGGCTACTTTCGGCCAGCCCTTGGGTCTTCTGTTTGCCACATTTGCCTTCTCTGATGCAATGTCCTGTGGGCAGGCTGCGGCAGAGGAAAGACCCAGGGACTGGCCAAAGGCAGCCTGTTGCACAGCTGCTGCTGTCAACCAACATAAACCTACCTTACAGGACCGTAGGGGAGTGAGGAAGGAATGTCGGGCCTATGAGGAGGGGGAAAAGGAGAGTGGATCATGGGGGGGGGGGGGGTGGAAGATAATGGCCCATGGGAGGGACAGATAAAGAACCCATTGGGGGGGGAGGAAGTAAGGATCACCGAAAGCGATGCGATGGGGGAGGGGGGGATGCCACCAAGACAAGTTGGCTCAGGGTACCATTATCGCTTGAGCTGGCCCTGCATGGCTTGTAAGCCACTTAGCGCCATGGGCTGGACAAACCTGCATATTCAATGCCAGGACAAGCACAGCATCCAGCAGTGAATATCTGGGTATCTGCGATCACCCGGAAATGAACTAGGCATCAGCTGATATTCAGACTGGTATTTGTTGAACTCAGCAGATCAAGTTAGGACAGCTGAATACGGTCGCAACACAGCTGAGTTGCAGTTCCACCCAAACTCCACACCAGGACCACCCCTAACCTTGCCTGTTAGAGAATCACTAGTTAGCAGCAATATTCAGCAGCTCTAACTGATGACGTGCCGCTGAATATTGGCAGGCGGCCAGCGGGGTTAAACTGACAGGAACCTTTCCTTCCTGGTTAAACCCTGTTGAATGTTGACCCTACATTCCTCCCCGAGAACTCCATTCACTGGGTAAATCTCTCTTATCTGCACCCTTCTCCTCCACTGCTAACTCCAGACTCCGTTCCTTTTATCTTGCTGCACCATATGCCTGGAATAGACTTCCTGAGCCGGTACGTCAAGCTCCATCTCTGGCCGTCTTCAAATCTAAGCTAAAAGCCCACCTTTTTGATGCTGCTTTTAACTCCTAACCCTTATTCACTTGTTCAGAACCCTTATTTTATCATCCTCACTTTAATATTCCCTTATCTCTTGTTTGTCCTGTTTGTCTGTCCTAATTAGATTATAAGCTCTGTCGAGCAGGGATTGTCTCTTCATATTCAAGTGTACATCGCTGTGTACATCTAGTAGCGCTATAGAAATGATAAGTAGTAGTACTAGTACTAATATTCATACTGGTTGTTTGCTATTTCCTAAAGTAATGCCGGGATGTCACTTCTTTGAACTGAAGTGTAAGTGGGAGTGATTTCTGTAGTTGACCCGCCCCACTAGTTATGCCCGAGGAGGTGCTAGAGGTTACCATCAGACTGTAGCTAAAGACAGTTCATTAGATGAAATGGAAGAGGACATTAACATAGTATATTATATACTTTATCACAAGTCTTTCTTGGTGTTTCCGGGACTTAGACCTTAGAAGTCCACCCGGCTCTGTCCTTATGTTCCATCTATTGGAGTTGCCATCAAAGCCCACTCCAGCCTATCCAAAGCTGTCTTGTCATTTGCGAGACCCAGACTGTAAAGGTCTGCCCAGCACTGTCCTCTGTTCCTGTCATCCCGGAGAATGCTAGGAGGAAGCGCGTTTAGCTGATACCAGTGACAGCTAAACGCGCTGTGATTGGCTGAGAGAGACCTGAAGGGAGGGACATCCAAATAGTTTTGTTTTGGACGTCCTCGCACGTCCCGATCCTGGGGGGGGGGGGGGGGGGGGGGGGGCCCAAGCTGAAAACAACTTTGGAGGGGACGAGAGAATGTTGAGAGAACCTCCACGTCTGTGGTCATTTCAGGCACGTAAGAAAAACACGTCTGAGAAGGATGCCCATCACAAAAGCTGAAGGAAAACGCCCAGTGCTTGTCAGGGTCGTCCTTTTTTTGTGAGGACGTCTTTGTCATGCAGAGCAGCCAGCATAATGATTGGCTGCTCTGCGCATGCTCAGCTGGCCAACTGGAAGGAAGGAAATTGTGTGCAAATGAGCTAACAGCGAGCAGCTCATTTGCATGCGATTTCCTTCATGCATGCCCTTTCCTTACCAATTCGCTAAGGGATCGGTAAGAAAAGGACTCTTTAAATGGGGTTAGTGCATCTAGCCCTCAGTGACAGTGAGGCCACCACTGCAGGGACATTTTGGGAGCACTTTCTGCTGCCTCATCTGGGTTAATGTTACAACTGCCCCTGGTGTTTGAGTTCTGGGGTTAGGTTTGCTACTGTATGTTGCAGAGTTTTGTGCTAGTCACAGACTGCCTGGTAGTGGAGAGTTTATAGTTTATTGCATTTTCGATCCCGCTTAGCTTACAAAAAAAGCAAGATCACAGTGGTGTTCAATTTAAAATCATTAATAAAACACCAGCAAGGAATGCCATTTAATGGATAGGAAAGATTCAACCACACAAGACAGTTTGTAGATGCAAGGAAAAAAACACAATTTGACGTGTCTGTATACAAATGCTAGAAGCCTAAAATAAGATGGGAGAGATAGAGTATATGCAAGAAAACTCACAGAAGTGGAAAGAACACCAGTATCCCATGGGGAATCATACGGAAAGACAAAGAGTTTACAGGAAGGACAAACAAACACGCAACATTGCCTATATAGGGTCTACAGGATTGTACTCGCCTGACTCCTATTCCATGACGTATCATTGCCATGTTCTCTCTAAACCACGTGCTATGGTTTTATGTTCCACTCAAGAAAAGTTTCTATATATATTTTTTCATTTAGTAGACAATTAAATGCAACCCTGTAGACCCTATATAAGCAATGTCCAGTGTGCAATCAATCACGGCCAAAAAAGCAAACAGGATGCTAGGAATTATTAGGAAAGGGATGGTAAATAAGACCAAGAATACTACAATGCCTCTGTATTGCTCCACGGTGCAACCTCACCTTGAGTTTTGCATTCAATTCTGGTTGCCGTATCCCAAAAAAAGATATAGCAGGTTCAAAGAAAAGCAATCAAAATGGTAAAGGGGGTGGAACTACTCTCATAGGAGGAAAGGCTAAAGAGGTTAGGGCTCCTAAATTTTGAAACGAGAGCGGGGAGATACGATTGAGGTCCATAAAATACTGAGAGGACTAAAACGAGTAGAAGTGAATCGATTTGTGTTCTTTCAAAAAGTACAAAGACCGGGGACACTCAATGAAATTACATGGAAATACTTTTAATACAAATAAGAGGAAATATTTTTTCACTCAACTAATAGCTAAGCTCTTCAACTCATTGCTGGAGGATGTGGTAACAGCGGTTAGCATATCTGGGTTTAAAAAAAAGGTTTGGACAAGTTCCTAGAGGAAAAGTCCATAGTCTGCTATTGAGATAGACATGGGGAAGCCAATGCTTACCCTTGGATTGGTAGCATGTTGCTATTATCGTTTCTTCCAGGTACTTGTGACCTGGATTGGCCACTGTTGGAAGCCGGATACTGGGCTAGATGGACCATTGGTCTGACCCAGTATGGCTATTCTTATGTTCTTGTACCATCCATTTCCTAATTAAAATCCGTGGGATGAACACAGATGATCTCTAATTAAAAATGAATGGTATAAAAAACAAAACTAAAGGGTTGCATTTGTGCTTGCATGTCAAGTGGCGATTAGATGACAAATCTGGCTGTATCAACTAAGGCTGGTGATGGGTTGGTTTGTACAGTCTGAGACCCGTATATAGCAATCTGGTTGTAGGATGGGCTGGAGAGAGCCTCAATGGAAACTCCAGTAATTTGGAACACGAGGACAGTGCCGGGCCGACTTTTACGGTCTGTGTTCCGCAAATGGCAAGACGGATTTGGATAGGCTGGAGTGGACTTTGACTGCAACTCCAGTAATTGGTACGTAAAGAAGAGAGCCGGGCAGACTTCTACAGTCTGTGTCCAAGAAACACCAAAAAAAGACCATGGTCAAGCATATAATATCACATTCATTGTAGATTTAATCTTGAATTGATAACGAATATGACTGTTGGGCAGACTGGATGGACCATTCAGGTCTTTATCTGCCATCACTTACTATGTTACTATTAGGGGCATTTTCGAAAGAGAAGGACGCCCATCTTCCGACACAAATTGGGAGATGGGTGTCCTTTTCTCAGGGTCGCTCAAATCGGCATAATGGAAAGCCAATTTTGGGCGTCCTCAACTGCTTTCCGTCGCGGGGATGACCAAAATTCACGGGGGCGTGTCGGCACCGTACTGAAGATGGGACTGGGGTGTGATTTAGAGATGGGCATCCTCGGCCGATAATGGAAAAAAGAAGGGCGTCCTTAATGAGCATTTGGATGACTTTACTTGGGCCATTTTTTTTCACGTCCAAGCCTCGAAAAGGTGCCCGAATTGACCAGATGACCACTGGAGGGAATCGGGGATGACCTCCCCTTACTCCCCCAGTGGTCACCAACACCCTCCCACCCAAAAAACAAAATTTAAAAACATTTTTTGCCAGCTTCTATGCCCGTCTCAAATGTCATACCCAGCTCCATAACAGCAGTATGCAGGTCCCCAGAGCAGTTTTTAGTGGGTGCCCCCCCTACCTGTTACACTTGTGGTGGTAAATGTTGAGCCCTCTAACCCCCCCCCCCCCGAAACCCACTGTACCCACATGTAGGTGCCCCCCTTCACCCCTTAGGGCTATGGTAGTGAAGTCCACTGCAGTGCCCCCTAGGGTGCCTGGTTGGTGTCCTGGCATGTCAGGGGGACCAGTGCACTATGAATGCTGGCTCCTCCCACGACCAAATAGCTTGGATTTGGTCATTTTTGAGATGGGCGTCCTCGGTTTCCATTATCGCCGAAAACCGGAGACAACCAACTCAAAAACGACCTAAGGATGACCATCTCTAAGGTCGACCTAAATGTCATGATTTGGACGTCACCGACCGTATGATCGAAATGAAAGATGGACGCCCTTCTTGTTTTTCCATAATACGGGTTGCCCTGCTCCTTTACGGGGTCATCCTGCGAGGACGCAATCATGACAACTTGGGCGCCCCGTTCCATTATGCCCCTCTATGTAATATTAGGATAATTGAAATCAGCCATTATTATAAAGATGCCCAGTTTGCCAGCTTTCCTAATTCCTGTGAACATAGTATTATTTGTCTGTTCGTTCTGTCCTGGCAGACGGTAGTACAGCCCTACCAGTATATTCCTTCCCTTCACACCTGGAATTTCTATCCGTAAAGATTCCACACTGCTATCTGTTTCATATAGAATGTTTATTTTGCTTGACTCAACTCCCTCTTTAACTTATAGTGCAACCCCCCTCCAATTTGATCCATTCTATCATTGGGATATAATTTGTCCCAGTGGCGTAGCAAGGGGGGGCGGGAGGGGCGGTCCGCCCTGGGTGTCAGCTCGGGGGGGGGGGGGGGTGCTCCCTGCCAGCTCCCCCCCATTGGCGAATCGACACCCCCCCCGACCAGCTCCCACACCCTACCTTTAAAAAGAATATCGGGAGGCGAGGCGCAGCGCCTCGCGCCTGCTGCCCTGCACGTAAAAGAAATGTGGACCATCGGCTCTTCCCTCGCTCTGTCTGTCCCGCCCTCCGCTGACGCAACTTCCTATTTCCGCAAGGGCGGGACAGACAGAGCGAGAGAAGGCCCGACGGTCCACATTTCTTTTACGTGCAGGGCAGCAGGCGCGAGGCGCTGCGCCTCGCCTCCCGACATTCTTTTTAAAGGTAGGGTGCGGGAGCTGGTCGGGGGGGGGGGTGTGTCATCGTGCTGCACCTGGGGGGGGTGCAACGGCGAACCGCCCCGCCCCGGGTGGCAGCCCCCCCCTGCTACGCCACTGATTTGTCCCCTGCTATCACAGTGTCCCATTGATTGTCCTCCTTCCACCAGGTCCCTGAAATGCCTATTATTTCTACATCTTCATTTAGTGCTATCGACTCCAATTCTCCTATCTTATTTTCAAGGCTTCTAGCATTTGTATAAAGACACTTCAAATTGTCCTCTTTCCTTGCATCGACAGGCTGCTTTGAAGTTAATGGGAATAATTATGGATTATATGCAATTTAGATGTCTTTGAAAAACACAGCTATTTTCCAAAGTTCTTTTAAATGACTTTATACTGCTGCTTTCTTTTATACTATTGTAACTGGAACCTTGGGTTTCTTAATTACAGATCTGGTAGGGATAATTTGGTTTATTACTGTAGTTATGCTATTTATGTACAGTATATATGTGTTTATTTATTAGCTATGAATTATGAGGAATTGTACTGTAGGGCAATTAGCATAATTAGCTGATAAGCTAATTAGCTGATAATTACTCTGGTTAGAATTTGAGGCTTATGTTTGGGATATGATTTTGCCCTTTGTGATCTTGTGAAGGTTTGCTGGCAATATAAGAGAAGTATGTCACATTTTGGAAATATATTACAATTGCTGTACAACTAATAATTATTCCTGATAGAAATTTAGTATTCTCTAATACATACCTAAGGAACCACACGCCAGAGGTCCTGAATCACACTTGGAAACTTAGCATTGCTTTCTATCTAACCCTGGACCATAGGAAGGAAACCACTGTTCTCATCTGACTTGTGGGATACACAAGAAAGAATCCTTGGCTCCTTCGATGTGGTGGTCTCACTTCTCCCTCCTGGACTCTGAGCTGATGTTTCAAAGCTGGCTCTTGGATCAGCTATAGCTGGCAGCTCAAGGTCATGGCGATAGGAAGCCTTGCTCTGCATAAGTACATAAGTATTGCCATACTGGGACAGACTGAAGGTCTATCAAGCCCAGCATCCTGTTTCCAACAGTGGCCAATCCAGGTCACAGATACCTGGCAGGATCCCCAAAAAAGTACAATACATTTTATGCTGCTTATCCTAGAAATAAGCAGTGGATTTTCTCCAAGTCCATTTTAATAATGGTCTATGGACTTTTCCTTTAGGAAGCCATCCAAACCTTTTTTACACTCCGCTAAGCTAACTGCTTTCACCATATTCTGTGGCAATAAATTCCAGAGTGTAATTACACGTTGAGTGAAGAAAACTTTTCTCTGATTCGTTTTAAATGTACTACTTTGTAGCTTCATTGTGTGCCCCCTAGTCCTAGTATTTTTGGAAAGAGTAAACAATTGATCCTCGTCTACCTGTTCCACACCACTCACTATTTTAGAGACCCCTATCACATCTCCCCTCAGCCGTCTTTTCTCCAAGCAGTTAATCTCAGTCTGTGTTCTTGGTAGAAAGCTGGCTGAATGATCATGCTAGAATACCAGATGCACACAGACCTTCGTAGAGTGGACACCCGGGAAGGAGTGGAAAACATGAAAAAGGATCTGAGGAAGCTAGAAGAATGGTCTAAGGTTTAACAATTAAAATTCAATGCGAAGAAATGCAAAGTGATGCACTTACGGAATAGAAATCCACCGGAGACGTATGTGTTAGGTGGTGAGAGTCTGATAGGTACGGACAGGGAGAGGGATCTTGGGGTGATAGTATCTGAGGATTTGAAGGCGACGAAACAGTGTGACAAGGCGGTGGCCGTAGCTAGAAGGTTGTTAGGCTGTATAGAGAGAGGTGTGACCAGCAGAAGAAAGGGGGTGTTGATGCCCCTGTATAAGTCATTGGTGAGGCCCCACCTGGAGTATTGTGTTCAGTTTTGGAGGCTGTATCTTGCTAAGGATTTAAAAAGAATTGAAGCGGTGCAAAGAAAAGCGACGAGAATGGTATGGGATTTGCGTTCCAAGACGTATGAGGAGAGACTTGCTGAACTAAACATGTATACTCTGGAGGAAAGGAGAAACAGGGGTGATATGATACAGACATTCAAATATTTGAAAGGTATTAATCCGCAAATGAACCTTTTCCGGAGATGGACGTGAAATGAGATTGAAGGGGGGCAGACTCAAGAAAAATGTCAGGAAGTATTTTTTCATGGAGAGAGTAGTGGATGCTTGGCATGTCCTCCCGCGGGAGGTGGTGGAGATTAAAACGGTAACGGAATTCAAACATGCGTGGGATAAACATAAAGGAATCCTGTTCAGAAGGAATGGATCCTCAGGAGCTTAGCCGAGATTGGGTGGCAGAGCCGGTGGTGAGAGGCGGGGCTAGTGGTTGGGAGACGGGGATAGTGCTGGGCAGACTTATACAGTCTGTGCCCTGAAGAGGACAGGTACAAATCAAAGTAGGGTATACACAAAAAGTAGCACATATGAGTTATCTTGTTGGGCAGACTGGATGGACCGTGCAGGTCTTTTTCTGCCGTCATCTACTATGTTACTCACGTTACTATGAACTTAGATGAAACTGGGATGCTACGGAATAGTGGTTGTTACTCAGTACAGCATATGCTTTAAGCTCAAAATTTGTATTGAAAAATTCAAATATATGCAATCCCCAACCCACAGGACATCATTCTCAAATAGTCGAGTTCCCAGCACAAGTAAACATTAAAATGAACGATTTGACAAAAAGCATTCAGTGGTGCCCACACCTTTTTAAACTGTTACATCTCTTAATAGAAGTCTCTTCTTCGTATTTATGAACCAGAAACATTCCACAAGGCATTTATTGACAAAGCAATATTAACTTTCTAAGCTGATAAAATCAGTTGCATGAGTAACCCCATTAGCATGTCAAAGAACTTAGCTTTATCCTTGCTCAAAAGAGGCGACAAGACTGCTGATTGCATAACTATTATTCTATAACTTAATCCAGTCTGAATACCCAGTACAATTGTAATCCTTTCCCAAATTGAATCCCCCAAAATGTTTTAAGTTCAAACAAGCAAACAACATATGGATTACAGGACCAACATTTACTAGAGCCACGCTCGGTCAATTTTGACACCTTCTAACATAGTAACATAGTAGATGATGGCAGAAAAAGACCTGCACGGTCCATCCAGTCTGCCCAACAAGATAAACTCATATGTGTATACCTTACCTTGATTTGTACCTGCCTTTTTCAGGGCACAGACCCTTTCAAGTCTGCCCAGCAGTATTTCCCGCCTCCCAACCACCAGTCCCGCCTCCCATCACCGGCTCTGGCACAGACCGTATAAGTCTGCCCTCCACTATCCTCGCCTCACAACTACCAACCTCTCTTCCCCCACCTGCTCCGCCACCCAATTTTGGCTAAGCTTCTGAGGATCCATTCCTACTGCACAGGATTCCTTTATGCACATCCCACGCATGTTTGAATTCCGTTACCGTTTTCATCTCCACCACCTCCCGCGGGAGGGCATTCCAAGCATCCACCACCCTCTCCGTGAACATCTTTTTTGAGTCTGCCCCCCTTCAATCTCATTTCATGTCCTCTCGTTCTACCGCCTTCCCATCTCCGGAAAAGATTTTTTTTGCGGATTACTACAAAAAAAGGAGTCCATAAGGCTCTACGGCAGTGTTTCCTAAGTCCGGTCCTGGAGTACCCCTTGCCAGTCAGATTTTCAAGATATCCACAATGAAGTGGAGGAGTGGCCTAGTGGTTAGGGTGGTGGACTTTGTTCCTGGGGAACTGAGTTCCATTCCCACTTCAGGCACAGGCAGCTCCTTGTGACTCTGGGCAAGTCACTTAACCCTCCATTGCCCCATGTAAGCCGCATTGAGCCTGCCATGAGTGAGAAAGCGCAGGGTACAAATGTAACAAAAAAAATATACTTGAAAGAGATATGCATGTAATGGAGGCAGTGTATGCAAATCAAGTTCATGCATATTTATTGTGGGTATCCTGAAAACCTGACTGACAATCAGCCTTATTTTCGAAAGTGTTGGGTGCCCATATTTCGACCCAAATCGGGAGATGGGTGCCCATCTTGCAAAGGCGCCCAAATCGGTATAAACGAAAGTTGATTTTGGGCATCTTCAACTGCAATCTGTCGAGGAAACGGGCAAAGTTGACGGGGGCATGTCGGAGGTGTGGTGAAGGTGGGACTGGGGCGTGTTTATCGGCCCGAGGAGAGATGGGCGCCTTCGGCCGATAATTGAAAAAAGAAAGGCGTTTTTAGCGCGAATTTGGGTCATTTGTTTGGACCCTTTTTTTCACGAACAAGTCCCAAAAATTGCCCTAAATGACCAGATGACCACCGGAGGGAATCGGGGATGACCAACCCTGACTCCCCCAGTGGTCACTAACCCCCTCCCACCAAAAAAAAAAAAGAACTTTAAAAACTTTTTTCCCCAGCCTGTAGGCCAGCCTCAAATGTCATATCCAGCTCCATCACAGCAGTATGCAGGTCCCTGGAGCAGTTGTTAGTGGGCGTAGTGGACTTCTGGCAGGTGGACTCAGGCCCACCCCCCCCCCACCTGTTATACTTGTGGTGGTAAATGGGAGCCCTCCAAACTGCCCCCAAAACCCACTGTACCCACATCTAGGTGCCCCCCTTCAGTCATAAGTGCTATGGTAATGGTGTAGAGTTGTGGGCAGTGGGTTTTGGGGGGGATTTGATGGGCTCGGCACCCAAGGGATGGGAGCTATGGACTTGGGAGGTATTTAACTTTTTTTTTAATTGTTACAAGTGCCCCCTAGGGTGCCCGGTTGGTGTCCTGGCATGTGAGGGGGACCAGTGTACTATAAATCCTGGCCCCTCCCATGACCCAATGCCTTGGATTTGTTCGTTTTTGAGCTGGGCGCCTTCGGTTTCCATTATCGCTGAAAAACGAAACCGCCTAGCTCAAATCCGCACAAATCCAATGCATTTGCGGGGCACAAACTGTATTATCGAAAAAAAGATGGGCGGCCATTTTTTCGAAAATACGGTCTGTCCCGCCCCTTCACGTACCCGTTCTCAGACATAGACGCCCATGGAGATGGGCGTTCGCGTTCGATTATGCCCCTCAATGAGTACTCCAGGACTGGACTCAGGAAACACTGCTCTATAGGCAGTATAGACCAAAGACTGCAAAACTGAGGTTGACAAAGAAGGCCTTTAATCCCTAACCCAAACTTTTTCCCATACCAACTCAGAAAAACTTTCCCCCAAATCATGCTCCCATATGTGTTCCAATGCAACACATGTAAACACACTCTTAAATTTAACCTTCCTATACACTGCAGAAGCACATGCTTGTAGTTCTGGTCAGGTACATTTCTGAGCACCAACTATTTATTTTAGAACGTAAGAACATAAGAACAGCCATACTGGGTCAGACCAGTGGTCCATCTAGCCCAGTATCCTGTTTTCCAAACAGTGGCCAAGCCAGGTCACAAGTACCTGGCAGAAACCCAAATCGTGGCAACATTCCATTCAGAATCTCAAAGAGTAGCGATTCCATGTAGAACCCCAAAGAATAGCAAGATTCTGGAATCCTAAAGAGTAACAAGATTCCATTCAGAATCTTAAATAGTAGCAACATTCTATACTACCAATCCCAGGGCAAGCAGTTGCTTCCCATGTCTGTCTCAATAGCTGACTACAGACTTTTATTTCAGGAATTTGCCCAAGCCTTTTTTAAACCCGGATACACTAACCACTGTTACCACATCCTCTGGCAAAGAGTTCCAGAGCTTAACCATTCATTGAGTGAAAAAATATTTCCTCCTATTTGTTTTAAAAATATTTCCATGTAACTTCCTCGAGTGTTCCCTGGTCAAAATCGATTTACTTCTACTCATTCTACACCACTGAAGATTTTGTAGACCTCAATCATATCTTCCCTCATTCGTCTATTTTCCAAATTGAAGAGCCCTAGCCTCTTTAGTCTTTCCTCATACGAGAGGAGTTCCTTTCCCTTTATCATTTTGGTCGCTCTTCTTTGAACCTTTTCTAATTCCGCTCTATCTTTTTTCACACACAGCGACTAGAACAGAACGCAATACTCAAGGTGTGGATGCACCCTGGAGCGATACAAAGGCATTATAGCATTTTCGGTCTTGATGAAATGAGCTGGTTATATGAATTCCCTTGGGACCAATCAGGTACAGGTGTACCTGTAAAAAGGTTTGAGCAATGGCTGAGGTGCTGATGGACAAGACAGGCCAGGATGAATTATGGTATCAGATTGGTTCAGGCTAGTGTGCATACAGTATTGCTATCTAAGGACACAGACCCCAAAATTATCTTATGGAAAATCTCAGGCAGGGGCGTAGCCAGACTTCGGCGGGAGGGGGGTCCAGAGCCTGAGGTGAGGAGGCACATTTTAGCCCACCCCGTGCTGCCGAGCCCCCCCCCCCGCTGCCGCCGCCAGCACCACCACGAACAACTTTGACCCTCCCCGCCGATGACCCTCTGGACCCCCGCCTGCCCCCGCCATCACCTACGTTTGCTGTCGGGGGACCCCAACCCCCGCCAGCCGAAGTCTTCTTCCTTCGTTTGGTTTCCGAGTCTGACGTCCTGCACGCCAGACTCACAGAAACAGAACGAAGCCCTGCAAGCCCACGGCAGGTTGACGGCGGGTTGGCAGCGGGAGGGGGGGTTGAGAGGGTCGTCGGCAGGGGGGTCCAGGGCCAAATTTATGGGGGCCCAGGCCCCCATGGCCCCATAGTAGCTACGCCACTGGTCCCAGGCCTTGAGATCTCACAAAGAACAATAAACAAATGCCTATTCAGTGTCTTTGCACAAACATGTCCTTGGAAAGTCCGTCATGCAATGCATTAGGAATCCATAACAGGATGGTTATGATGCAGTCAGATATTTGTTGTATAGTTAGATCTTCCTGCTGCATTCTATTTTGTTAGCTATGACATATTGCTGCTCCGACTGAGCTTGGTATTTCAGGAGCAGTGAAGATCTGGTTTGAGAGTTTCTTGAAGCGTAGACCTGTAAGAATGATTTTGGAGAGATTTAATTTCAAGTGAGTAACCAATGTTCCCCGTTGTCTCCTGCATTATTCAATTTATATTTAAGTTCCTTGGAGAAGTTCTTGAGTCAATGCAGATATTACATTATTGTTTCCAATTGGGGATTTCATGCAGAATGCACTTATTTTTATTAGGGTGAAGGGGGTGAATGGATAAAAATACATTTAGGATTAACCCAGATAAAAATGAGGAAGAGGAACTGAAGAAAGGGAGGATTCTAGAAGGGGAAGGCAGGGAAGTCTTGCTAACCAGCACAGAAAGCATTTCCCATATTGGGAAGGACGCTGGGAAGGAGCCCAGAGGGAGCCTAATTGGACAGGAAAGGAGATTAGCCTGTGGAGTGGGGGAGGCCCCCCCCCCCCAGAGAAGGGTGGGGTATAGTCCCAAGGCCCTAGAAAAGTTTCTTTCTCAGAAAGATGAAAGAGAGAGAAGCCGGGAGAAGAAGGTACCAGGGGTAAATTACCCAGGTGAAGAAAAAGAGAGACTGCAGAGACGGAGTGACTCCAGCACTAAAATCCTGGGTAGGACTGCAGAGAAACAGAATGGAGACAAGGTAATTACTTTGAAAGTGGGGAGAGGTTCCCTTGAGATTTTTTTTTTTGCCTGTTTGATTTTGGAAGTATTTTCATTGGAACTAACAGCCGGGGGGGGGGGGGGGGGGGGGGGGAGAGAGGGACAAGACCGTAACATCAAGGTACAGTGTTGTCCTGTCCAAAGGGTGGTGGCTGTTCCAATGAGTTCCTACTTCTCATCAGAAGGGCTCAATATCAAGGTATTGCTACTTGAAAAGAAGTGTTTTTGAAAGGAGAATTACACCCCCCCCCCCCGGAAGAGCTTGTTAGAAGCAGCTACAGGAAGGCTAATTTGCATAAGGCTAGTGTCACGGTTGTGCCCATGTTTCGTGCTCTCCTTCTTCTCGCCACCTGGTGGGCAGACCTGGTGACTGCAATGGGCTGTCTGGTTACTGTCACCCATTCCAGATTTCAGGTCAGTCCGGTCCGGATCTTCCAGATGGCCAGACTTGCTCTTTTTGTTTGAACCTGCAAAGCACCCGTAGTTGCCTGGTGATTGCTGCAGCTGAGAGCCTCAGCTGGTGCTGGGCTTATTAGCCATTTTGAAACTCTCTGCTCTGCCTTGGCATCGCCTTAGGCCCTGGTTTGATGGTGCTTGTTGCACTTCTGCTTTCTGTGGGTTCTTGCCTGAAATTCTTGTCTGTTTTCAGTTAATCTGTGTTTAGTTAGATTAGGTTGTGGTTTGTTTTCTAGTCTTGTCTCTGGGTTATAGTTTTGTGTTTAGTCCTTGTCTGCTTGTGTCTTAGTGGCTGCTCTGCAGCTTTCAGACCTGTCCTTTAGCTTATCCTTTCCCTGCCTGCTGTCCCTGTATGTTCCTTTCCCCTCTGACCCTCAGTCCTGGTTCAGCCTGGTGGGGATCCAGGTCCTGCCCTGTCCGGTAAGTCCTGCCGGCCACCTGCACCCAGGGGCTCAACTCCTGAGGAACGGTGGTCAAGTGCAAGTGAAGTCTAACTGTTTGTCAGAGTTCTACCTTGTCTCTGGTGTGGGGTGGTTTCGCCTGCCGCTGCCGCTCCTCGGCAGTGGCCTAAGGGCTCACAAACCTAAATCCTGCTGTGAAAACGTGACAACTAGGTCATGGAGAAAGCCTGATTTGCATACTACCCAAACTGTCTAACCAAAAAGTGGAAGAACCAGAAGGCTCTGCAAATACCAGACCGTGTTTTTTTTACCCAGGGAAAGAGGATGCTAGGTGGAAGGAAGTCCAGAATAAGAGATTTTGAAAAGTTGCCCTGAATGAGGACCAGCAAGTAGGACTACTGTTATTTACCAGAAGATAGAGATTGACTGCCTCTGAGTGTTTGCTTAGAGGTGAAGTCCCTCACTGTTGCTCTGCAGCACTGGTGGTTGGGGCGGGGCCCTCGTCATCATTTGGTGGCTGTGGTCACTGTTGGCTACAGGCCTCATCACAATATACTGTAACCTGCCTTGAACTGAAAGGTAAAAAGGAATATAAATGTCTGTGTTAAATTAAATTAAAAATAGTTTGGTTCACAGGCCTCAGTTAGGCTAATGCATGCCTTATGCATATAAACAGGTATGGCCAGTATATATTCCTACAGTACTGTACAGTATGGGTGTTTATCCATTAACTCATAGGTTGAGGGAATGATATTCTATTGTAAGGATGGGCCCGATGGATTTTGTAAATCCTACGATAACTTATTATGATCCGCTTTGAACCTGATGGTTATTGCAGACTATATAAACTTTTATATAACAACTAGTAAAAGAGGCCCGTTTCAGAGCAAATGAAATGGGCGCTAGCAAGGTTTTCATCGCCAACACCCCCCTCCCTCCCTGGCCAACCCCTTCGTTGTTCTGCCATTGCTCCGCCCCCAACGTCATGACGTTTGACGCGAGGGCGGGGCCCGGAGCGATTTCCCACCCCCAACCCGCCTCCCTCCTTGCCTCCCTCCCTGCCAACCCCTTCGTTGTTCTGCCATTGTTCTGCCCTCGAGGGCGGGGCCCGGAGCGATTTTGGTGGCTTCACCACCACGAAGCTTCGAACCTTTCTGAAGGAAGTCAGGGCTTGGCTTCACTGACGTCAGTGTCCTCAGAACGTTGAGGGTGAGTTTTATTATAGTAGATATATGACAACCCAAGTTATATTAATTATACTAAGTCAAAATATTTATCTCATATTAAGGAGAAAAAAGACCTCAGAAACTCAGCGACCCACCCTATCATAAGGGACTTTGAGCTGAGTGCACTTCTTCACTAGTCTTTTAAAACCTCCTTATATTATCTTCATAATTTTATTAATTTTTCTCCATCATTTTCTTTTCATGTATATCACAAAACGTTTTTCCTTATCAACTTGAAAATTAGGATTTGGACACATCTGAAAAAAAATGATGGAATGAAGCAGTACAAGCCACATCCAGTTGGTAGCAGTGAAAGCCGCACTAAATGCTTCTTTTATAAAGCCGAGAATCGGTAGTGCGGCTTTGTAAAAGAGGCCCTAAGAAGGATATGTTTGCATAAGATGGACATAAGTTGGGCATGGTTACACTCCTGAAGAAGCTGTAAGTGAAACACTGGCATTCTGTAGAGCAGACCGGCACGACTCTTCATTTTTCCAAACATAAGAACATAAGCATTGTCATACTGAGACAGACCGAAGGTCCATCAAGCCCAGCACTTTGTTTCCAACAGTGGCCAATCCAGGTCACAAGTACCTGGCAAGATCCCAAAACAGTACAATACATTTTATACTGTGTGTCCTAGAAATACGAAGTGGATTTTCCCCAAGTCCATCTTAATAATGGCTTATACACTTTCCTTTTAGGAAATTAGCCAAACCTTTTTTTAAACCATGCTAAGCTAACTGCTTTTACTACATTCTCTGGCAAGGAATTCCAGAGTTTAATCACAAGTTGAATGAAGAAATATTTTCTCCGATTCATTTTAAGTTTACTACTTTGTAGCTTCATTGCGTGGAGTAAACAAGCAATTGATGTCTACCTGTTCCTCTCCACTCATTATTTTATAGACCTCTATCATATCTCCCCTCAGCCATCATTTCTCCAAGCTGAACAGCCATAGCTGTTTCAGCCTTTCCTCATAGGGAAATCATCCCATCCCATTTATCATTTTTGTCACCCTTCTCTGTACCTTTCCTAATTCCGCAATGTCTTTTTAAAGATGCGGTGACCAGAATTGCACATAGTATTCGAGGTGCAGTTGCACCATGGAGCGATACAAAGGCATTATAACGTCCTAATTTTTGTTTTCAATTCCTTTCCTAATAATTCTCACTGAGCAGAGAGTTTCAGCATATCATCAACGATGACACCTAATTCCCTTTCCTGGTCGGTGACTCCTAATGTGGAACCTTGTATCACATAACTATAGTTTGGGTTCCTGTTTCCCCACATGCATCACTTTCTACTTGCTCACATTAAATGTCATCTGCCATTTGGATGCCTGGTCTTTCAGTCTCGTAAGGTCCTCTTGTAATGTTTTACAATCCTCTTGCGATATGACAACTTTGAATAACTTTGAGGCATATTTTCAAAGCACTTTGGGAGGCTAAGTTCCATAGGTTTCTATGGAACTTTGGGAGGCTAAGTGCTTTGAAAATGAGCCTCTTTGTGTCATCAGCAAATTTAATTACCTCACTAGTTACTCCCATCTCTAGATCATTTATAAATATGTTAAAAAGCAGTGGTCCCAGCACAGGCCCCTGGGGAACCCCACTAACTACCCTTCTCTATTGAGAATACTGATCATTTAACCCTACTTTCTGTTTTCTATCTTTTAACCAGTTTTCACTCCACAATAGAACACTACCCCCTATCCCTATGACTCTCCTATTTCCTCTGGAGTCTTTCATGAAGTACTTTGTCGAATGCCTTTTGAAAATACAGATACACAATATCAACTGGCTCACCTTTATCCACATATTTGTTCACCCCTCTTGTTCACTCTTACTTATGTGAAAATTCCTGAACTGATTCATCTGACAGCTCTTCACGTGGAAACCCCATCAATGAAAACTACAAAGGAAGTTACTTTGAAAGATGTTTTCTGTTTAAATTTTCATTTGCTTAAGTCAGTCATAACTCGGACAGCATCTTTCTCTGAACAAGTGATTGATAAGTTGGTTAATATGGATGCAAATTTAGCTATCTTAGATAAAGAAGTTTCAGGGATACATGCTCACTCTACAAGCTACCTCTGGTTCCTTTATGAAAGATTCTCATATGTTCTATTTAAAATTAGACATTTATTTATTTATTTATTTATTGTTTGCATTTGTATCCCACATTTTCCCACCTCTTTGCGGGCTCAGTGTGGCTTACAATAAGATATGAATAAAGAGAATACATTTGTTACAACTTGGTTATGGGTTATATTGTACAAGTTATGCGAGATAATCGAATTATCATTAGGAATATCACAATGGGACATCAACATTGAGACATTGGGAGGAGACAATGGGAAGCTTAAGGGCAGTGTTAAGACACAAAGGCATATGGTGTACATATTTCTGTGAGTAAATGTATGAGTAATGTGGAATTACGGGGGATGGGAGATCATAGGTGGATGTATGATGCATTGATGAACAGTGACATGATGGAGAATGCACGAAGAGTATGCAACCTTTGCCTTTTGAAATTTCCCTCAGTTTATTTACTATCCCCTGAGATTCTAATTAGGAAATATTTTAAGGAGTAATTTTTATTATTTACCAACTAAGAAAAAGCTCCGGGTTAACCAGCTCTAAGAGGTGGACCATTTAACGGTTTTGGATGTGGACCTAACAGCTTTTATGGAAGATACACAGGATATAATCACTTCTCGATCCAGCCTTCTGGTTATGCTTGTTAATGAGAGTGATACGTCACTAGTTTTGAAAAATGTCTTCATGAAGAAAGATGGTGTTGTGGTGCAAAAAGTAATGTTTTTCTTGATGTTTCCAGGGCTAATCAAATTCAGCGTAAGGCCTTTTTGAGCTTGAAACCTTGAGTGTTAGCCTTATAAATGTATTATCACTTTTCAGGGGAAGGAGTTCATATTTTGGGAATCTTTGCAGTTAGAAAACGTTATTAAAGGTCGTGAAAAATATGATTGCTTTAGATAGGAGTTTAGAATAGATATGACTCCACTGTTGTTGGATGATTTCCTAAAATTTTCCCCTTTTTTTTCTTTATAGTTTTGGTGCCTTTTCTCCCTTGACATTGGCTTATACACAAAAAGGTATGAAATGTGTTCTTGGATTTATGTTTTTCTCTTGTAATCACTTGTCTTTTTCATTTTTTCTGTATGACGGAAAATTTTAAAAATTATTATTAAATAAGAAAAAAGATGCACTGTATAAAGGAAATCAATGAAGTTTGATAAACAATGGCCAAAGTATAATTTTATCCCATCATTGTGTATACAATTTTAATTTCCATCTCCTTTCTTTGGATTTCTGAAGTATTTCAGCACCATGGACAGTAGAGGAGTGTGGTAGCGTGTTTTCACTTATATACACTGTCAGCTAGCACATTTGCTTATTTCTGATCTGAGGAAGAAGGGCAACCTTCGAAAGCTAATCAAGAAATGTGGCAAGTTATGTCCAATAAAAAAGGTATCACCTTATTTTCTTTTCCATGTTTTATTTCTATTGAGCACCATGGACAGAAACTGTGTGTGTAGGGATTTTTTTCCCTTTCCTTCTACATCTCTATAGCCAAAGCTCAGAGATCTCCATGGCATCTCTCTGGTGACCTATTGTTTCAACTCTGGCCACAAGAGGGTGCCATTTACTGTTAAGCTTGCATTCCTTGCCACAGTGCCATGGGATTGCTGAAACGGAGGAAGGCATTAGGACAAATGGGCAAAGAAGATGCAGGCTTGCTCTTTTGCAAAGTCATGAGACTCCAGGACTGTGAGCCTGGAGGGAGACAGAAAGATTGGTGAGTTTAGAGGACATAGGATGTTGGAGCTGGAACATAGACAGGGACAAGTGCCTGGACTGGGATGTGGAGGGAAATAGATGGGTTCAGTCTGGAGTGGGGGATAGTGATGGAGCCAAGCTGGGAGAGCACAAATATCAAAAAAGTGTGCTTAAAAGTGGAGAAAACCCTCAGAAACCTGTTGTGATTCTGCAAAAATAGAAAATTTAAACTTGAGCAGAAAAGAACCTTTACATGTCAGAATTCGAGAAAGAATGGATTGATCACTCTCCTT
This sequence comes from Microcaecilia unicolor, assembly GCF_901765095.1. NCBI lineage: Eukaryota > Metazoa > Chordata > Amphibia > Gymnophiona > Siphonopidae > Microcaecilia > Microcaecilia unicolor. The sequence goes on along the minus strand of NC_044032.1, from coordinate 26,777,858 downwards.
TCTCTGAAATTATCATCACATGGTGGCGTTATATTGATGATGTTTTCATGTTATGGGGAGGCTCCCTTGTAGAGCTCAACAACTTCATGACATGGCTTAACAGTTGCAACAATGATATCCAATTCACAGAACAACATTCCACTGAACAGATCCACTATTTAGATGTAGAAGTAAAATTAATTCGTGATCATTTTGTTACCAAGGTTTACAAGAAGAGCACTGATAGGAACACATTTCTCCACAACTCTAGCTGCCATCCAACACAATTGAAGAACAGCCTACCTTTATCCCAAATGTTGAGATTGAGACGCATCTGCACAGATTTTTCTACTTTTAAAGAACAAGCACAGAAACTCAGTGATGACTTGGCTGATAGAGGCTATTCCAGAACCATACTTAAAAAAGCCTACCGTAGAGCCAAATTCAACAGTAGGGAATTACTTTTGACCACCACTACTAAGGATAAGGACAATGAAGAGATGTGCACTATGGTCATGCAATATAATGAGGCCAGCCCTCTTCTAGCCAGATTAATTAAAAACCGATGGGAAATCATACAATCGATCCCTGCCTTCAAGAACGTTAACTTACGGATTGCATATGCAAGGTGCAACAATATTAAAGAAATGATAAGTCCTGCAGATCTTAGAACTGCGAGAAAACAAGATACAAAACGACTGTATGGCCACTTCAAATGTGGCCTTTGCCCTATCTGCTCCATCACCAAACAAGTCAAACAAATATACATTCCAAAGACCAAAAAACATCATGCTTTTCGCCACTTTACTAACTGTTTGTCAGATTACGTTGTCTATGGAATCAGCTGTCCTTGTGACAAATTATATGTGGGAATGACCACTAGAATGTTAAAAGTAAGAATATTGGAACATCGATCAAATATTCGTAGACAAGCTGTCAAAGAGCCTATGGTAGAACATTGCATTGAGAAAAATCATAGATTTGAAGATCTTCAATGCTATGCAATCGATAGAATTGATGCATCAAACAGAGGTGGAGATCGTAAGTTGAAATTACAGAGACGAGAGGCTCAGTGGATATTTGATTTAGATTCATTAGAACCTAATGGCCTTAACAGCTCTATTGACTGGCACGTTTTCTATTAGCCAATCAGTTAATTTTCACTAGCTAATCAGTCAATTGTCAGTGTAAGTCAATCTAGATCTCTATAAATGTCAGATGACACACAGATGACGCCGAGACGCCATTTTGAAATGTATGGTGCTCCGTCAAGCTGTAAGCGGATCCAAGTTTCTGTGCTTATGTGCACTCATTATACTTTTGGTTCTTTTCTGCTCAAGTTTAAATTTTCTATTTTTGCAGAATCACAACATCGCGATTCAACGCTTTGTTCCTGAGGAAGCCTTGTTGTTAGGGTGAAACGGAAGTGGCCCCCGTCGAACACAAAGATAAGAGTGTTTAACTTTGTTACTAAGTAAAGCAATGTTGGAAGCCTAATAGTGCAATAATCTAGGACCATATTTAATATGCTTGATAAAACTTTGAAATAATAAGCATACAAGTTTGACATATATAACTTTAAAAATAAACACACAGTGGAGTTTTTATACCCTATGATAGAATCCGGGCGTGTGTTACTTGTGATGTCAGTAACCTCGCTCTAAACCTGTGATAGTCTGTCCCAGGTTTCTGAGGGTTTTCTCCACTTTTAAGCACACTTTTTTGATATCTGTATTCTAGAGTCACTGCACACTTTGTATTACATTACGAGCTTTAGACTCTAGACAATACTGCAGCACGGCAATTTTTTAGAGCACAAATATCCTCCACTGAACTTCACAGAGTATCTGCAGGTAGAATACAATTTTCAGTGTTTTTCATACCAATATGGAAACAGGGCCATAACAAATTAGTGTGGTGCTGGAACGGGATGCCTATTTGCTGCCCTCCCCTTAATAATAACTGTTAGTATTAAGATTTATATAGCATATATCTAGGGAGGGTGAGGGGGGGGGGGGGACAGAATAACATTTAGGTACCCTGATGCTGCGTGGTGAGAGTTTATTCTTGTCAAGCCTAGTCACGAAAAGTGAGCCCTTGGGCCAAACAACGTCTGGCAGCCAGACAGTTCTGATCTTACCTGGAGAGTCAGGACAGAGGCCTCCAAAGAAGGGCAGGCTGGGGCAGACAGATGACTAAAGACAAGGTCCAGGTCCGACCAGCGGTTCAAGGCAGGCGGCAGGCAAAAGCAAGGTCCAGGTTCAAACAGTAGTTCAAAGGCAGGCGGCAGGCAAAGGCAAAGTCCAGGTTCAAACAGTGGTTCAAAGGCAGGCGGCAGGCAAAAGCAAAGTCCAGGTTCAAGCAGTGGTTCAAAGGCAGGCGGCAGGCAAAAGCAAAGTCCAGGTCCAAGCAGTGGTTCAAAGGCAGGCGGCAGGCAAAAGCAAAGTCCAGGTCCAAGCAGTGGTTCGAAGGCAGGCGGCAGGCAAAAGCAAAGTCCAGGTCCAATCAGTGGTTCAACGGCAGGCGGCAGGCAACAGCAGAGTCCAGGTTCAAGCAGTGGTTCAAGGGCAGGCGGCAGGCAGAAGCAAAGTCCAGGTCCAAACAGTGGTTCAAAGGCAGGCGGCAGGCAAAAGCAAAGTCCAGGTCCAAGCAGTGGTTCAAAGGCAGGCGGCAGGCAAAAGCAAAGTCCAGGTCCAAACAGTGGTTCGAAGGCAGGCGACAGGCAGAAGCAAAGTCCAGATCCAATCAGTGGTTCAAAGGCAGGTGGCAGGCAAAAGCAAAGTCCAGGTCCAAACAGTGGTTCGAAGGCAGGCGACAGGCAGAAGCAAAGTCCAGATCCAATCAGTGGTTCAAAGGCAGGTGGCAGGCAAAAGCAAAGTCCAGGTCCAAACAGTGGTTCAAAGGCAGGCGGCAGGCAAAAGCAAAGTCCAGGTTCAAGCAGTGGTTCAAGGGCAAACGGAAGGCAATCCAAAACACAGAACTCAGGGATCCGCAAGCAGAAGCCGAAGCAAAGAACTCTGCCAGCGTCTGCACTTAAATAGCCCCCTCCATCAGGAGAAAACTCATCAGCTGTTCAAAAGGTGGGGCCCACAACCAGCCCCAGGGCTCTGGATAGGCTGGTCCCAGAGAGAAGGCGGAGTCCAGCCGCGACCAGCCAATCCGAGCCCCGAAGGGGCGTTTCCTCTGCTCCCAGGTCCCGCACCCGGAAGAGACTTGCCAGTTTGAGAGCGCCGGCCATTTTGGAAGCGCCGGCGCTCTCCGGCCGCCACCGCGCTATAGCGGCGAACCGGCATTGTCCAGGAGGCGGGCACAACTCCCTGCCCACGCCGCCCATAGCCAGCGATACCCTGCTCTCTCCTGCTCGCGGAGCGAGGCATCCCAGCGGGCAGGGCCCCCCCGTAAGCCCCCCCTCTCCGTCTTGGTCCAGGTTTAGTAGGGTAGCGAGAGTGGAACTCGTGCAACAAATCAGGAGCAAGGATATTAGCAACTGGCTCCCAGGAGTTATCCTCAGGACCAAAGTTCTTCCACGAGATCAAGTAAAACAATCGACCCCGCTGGAGTTTAGAGTCAAGAATCTCTTTTACCTCGAACTCCGGATCAGGGTCAGAGTCTGGAGCCAGAATCTTCTTTGGAGCAGGATGCCAGTGGGAAGTCCTAAAAGGTTTAAGCAGAGACACATGAAAAGCATTGTGAATGCGAAGATTACCAGGTAAGTGAAGGCGATAGACCACCGTCCCCACTCTAGATCTCACAGAAAATGGCCCGATGAAGCGAGGAGCAAACTTAAGGGAGGGAAGACGAAGTTTGAGGTACTTGGTGCTGAGCCATACTCTCTGTCCCGGCTGGAATACGGGAGCGGCACAGCGACGCCGATCAGCAAATTGCTTGTACCGAGCAGCCGCCCTCCCCAACTGCTGACGAACTGTCCTCCAAGTTGCATGAATGGTGGTGAGAGTAGACTGGATCAGTGGAGGAGCCGCAGTCAAAGGAATCGGAGGCGGAAGACGTGGATGACGTCCAAAAACAGTGAAGAAGGGTGATGTCCGTGAAGCAGAATGGAAACTATTGTTGTAGGCAAATTCAGCCCAGGCCAGGAGATCAGTCCAATCATCTTGACGAGCATTAGTGAAGGCCCGAAGAAAAGCTTTAAGGGTCTGGTTAGTACGCTCTGCCATGCCGTTGGTCTGAGGATGGTAAGCTGAAGAGAAATGCGTGGTAACCCCAAAGGCTGAGCATAACGATCTCCAAAATTTAGAGGTGAATTGCGACCCTCTATCACTGATGATACGATGCGGCAGTCCATGCAGCCGAAAAATGTGCTGGATAAAATGGGACGCAAGAGCCTTCGCGGATGGCAGGGACCGCATGGGTACGAAGTGAGCCATGCGAGAAAAACGATCCACCACCACCCAGATGATCGTGTTGCCCTTGGAACAGGGAAGATCAGTTATAAAGTCCATCGAGACCTCCTGCCACGGTAGGTGGGGTACCGGTAATGGTTGAAGAAGCCCCCACGGCTTGCCTGGCAAGGACTTGGTACGGGCACAGGTAGGACAGGTAGAGACAAACTGCCGAATCTCCTGGGCCATGTGGGGCCACCAAAAATAACGGGAAATAAGATGATAGGTCTTACGGAACCCAAAATGTCCCGAAAACGCAGCAGAATGACCCCACTGAAGAACCTTGCGACGAGATCGAGCAGGAACAGGAGTCTTGAGACAGGCGGATGCCCCCACCGTAGGGGAAAGGCAAGCAGGATTGAGCATAGGATAGAGCTCCTCAGGCTCCTCAGGTACATCAAAAGCTCGGGAGAGGGCATCTGCCTGTATATTCTTTTCTGCGGGACGAAATACCAAATGAAAGGTAAAACGAGCAAAAAATAGTGACCAACGGGCCTGCCGGGGATTCAAGCGTTTGGCATCTTGCAAATAAAGCAGATTTTTGTGATCAGTAATGACTGTAATAGGGTGAGCAGCACCCTCCAGTAGGTATCGCCACTCCTGAAAGGCGAGCTTCAGAGCCAGCAGCTCTCTGTCCCCGATGGTATAATTACGTTCAGCTGGCGAAAACTTCTTAGAAAAAAAAAAACAAGGATGTTTCTTACCAGAAGAAGTTGTCTGGGACAGCACCGCCCCCACCCCCAAAGCAGAGGCATCGACCTCCACGATGAAAGGCTTCGTGACATCAGGACTACGGAGCACAGATGCAGACAAGAAAGCCGTCTTCAAGGCAGAAAAAGCCTCCAGGGCAGCAGGAGACCAATGCCGAACATCCGCCCCCTTCCGAGTAAGGGCTGTCAAAGGAGCCGTGAGGAGCGAATAATGGGGAATGAATTGTCTGTAGTAGTTAGCAAAGCCAAGAAAACGCTGTAAGGCCCGGAGACCTTGGGGAAGAGGCCAGTCCCGGATAGCCTGCAGTTTAGCAGGATCCATTTGTAATCCAACAGCAGAGATAATATGTCCCAAAAAAGGAATAGTGGATTGATGAAACGCACATTTTTCCAACTTGGCAAACAGTCGATGATCCCGGAGTCGTTGAAGCACTGTGCGGACATGCCCGGGATGATCCAGGGGCGAAGCAGAGAAGATCAGAATATCGTCCAAGTAAACAATGACTGAAGAATACAGAAGATCCCGGAAAATGAAGTTGATGAAATCTTGAAACACAGCCGGAGCATTACAAAGTCCAAAAGGCATGACCCGATACTCAAAATGGCCTTCGTGAGTATTAAACGCAGTTTTCCACTCGTCCCCCTGACGGATACGAATCAAGTTGTAGGCCCCTCGTAGATCCAACTTAGTAAAAATAACAGCCCCCTGGAGTCGATCAAAAAGCTCCGGGATAAGCGGAAGGGGATAACGGTTCTTGACTGTGATGTTGTTAAGCCCTCGATAGTCAATGCAGGGCCGCAAGGACCCATCCTTTTTGGAGACAAAAAAGAACCCCGCCCCGGCAGGAGAAGAAGATGGTCGGATGAATCCTTTACGAAGATTGTCCTGAATGTAGTCCCGCATGGCAGCAGATTCATCCCGGGACAAAGCATATAATCGTCCTCGAGGAGGCATCGTGCCGGGCAACAAATCAATGGGACAATCGAACGGGCGATGGGGTGGGAGGGAATCTGCCTCCCGGGCATCAAAGACATCAGAAAACTCATCGTATTCCTTCGGAAGATGAGCATCACAGGGGTGGAGGGCTCCAGGTAGCGCTGGTACATTAATAGGAAGAGGGTGCACTGGTGTCAGACAAGTTTCAAAACAACGACCACTCCATTGGCTGATCTCTGCCGAAGGCCAGTCTATGCAAGGCGCGTGCAGCCGCAGCCAGGGCATACCTAGAATTACAGGATGGATGGCTTGAGGTAAAATAAGAAATTGTATCTCCTCATGATGAAGAAGGCCCACCTGCATCCGAAGCGGAAGAGTGAGATGAGTAATAGGCTGAGGCAGAGTAGAGCCATGAATGGACGTTACTTGAAGAGCTGGTTTACAGGAAATAACCGGCCTTCCTAGGCCCTGAAGTAGCCTAGCATCAATAAAGTTGCCTCCTGCTCCTGAATCCAGCAAGGCTAGGGTGTTTATCCTGTATTCTTGCCAAAGTAAGATAATAGGTACTGTCATTAAGTTATCCGGAAGGGTTCCTGAACGACCCAAAACCACCCCCTTCACAAGGCTAGGGTCTAAGCATTTCCCGGCTTGTTGGGACACCCTTTCACAAAATGGCCAGGTTTCCCACAGTACATACATAGTTTATTCTCCCTCCGGTGGGTCCGTTCAACAGCTGTCAGTCGGTGCCTGCCAATCACCATAGGCACTTCTGATCCCTCCGCAGTCGGGACCGCAGCCTCCAGAGGAGAGACAGTTCGTGGTCTTTGAGGGGAAAACCTGCGAGATGGACGAGAGGCAACTTGTTCTCGTGCCCGTTCCTGGAAATGGACATCAATCCGAGTACTTAGGGAGATTAGAGCGTCCAGAGTACTAGGGATTTCACGGCCGGCTAACTCGTCCTTAATGCGCCCACTCAAGCCTTGCCAGAAAATGGCCGTAAGAGCCTCTTGATTCCATTTAAGTTCCGCCGCCAAGGTACGGAATCGAATAGCATAGGCTCCAACCGTACTGCTTCCTTGCTGAATCCGTAGTAGCTCTCCTGCAGCAGAGGAGGGACGCCCTGGAACATCGAAGACCATGCGGAACCGACGCAGGAATTCTCCAAGTTCCGAAAGGAGAGGATCCTGTTGCTCCCAGAGAGGTGAAGCCCATGCCAGAGCCGAACCGGAGAGTAATGAAATAATGTAGGTGATCTTTTGTTTGTCCGTAGGAAAAGAAGCAGGTTGCATGTCAAAGAGCATCTGACATTGGTTCAAGAATCCGCGGCATGCGGAGGGTGTGCCGTCAAACCGGGGAGGTTCCGGCAAACGAAAGGCAGGCTGAGGCGGAGATGTCCTACTTGCTCCGGGAGCCGGTGCTCGCTGCGCTGACATCTGGGAACACACATCTTGCAATACTCCAGACAATCTGTTGAGCTGGGCCTGTTGCTGTTGGAGAGCTTGGGCCAAGTCGGTCAGATCAGGCTTATCTGGCGAGCTCATGGCTTCGGCTTTCTGTCAAGCCTAGTCACGAAAAGTGAGCCCTTGGGCCAAACAACGTCTGGCAGCCAGACAGTTCTGATCTTACCTGGAGAGTCAGGACAGAGGCCTCCAAAGAAGGGCAGGCTGGGGCAGACAGATGACTAAAGACAAGGTCCAGGTCCGACCAGCGGTTCAAGGCAGGCGGCAGGCAAAAGCAAGGTCCAGGTTCAAACAGTAGTTCAAAGGCAGGCGGCAGGCAAAGGCAAAGTCCAGGTTCAAACAGTGGTTCAAAGGCAGGCGGCAGGCAAAAGCAAAGTCCAGGTTCAAGCAGTGGTTCAAAGGCAGGCGGCAGGCAAAAGCAAAGTCCAGGTCCAAGCAGTGGTTCAAAGGCAGGCGGCAGGCAAAAGCAAAGTCCAGGTCCAAGCAGTGGTTCGAAGGCAGGCGGCAGGCAAAAGCAAAGTCCAGGTCCAATCAGTGGTTCAACGGCAGGCGGCAGGCAACAGCAGAGTCCAGGTTCAAGCAGTGGTTCAAGGGCAGGCGGCAGGCAGAAGCAAAGTCCAGGTCCAAACAGTGGTTCAAAGGCAGGCGGCAGGCAAAAGCAAAGTCCAGGTCCAAGCAGTGGTTCAAAGGCAGGCGGCAGGCAAAAGCAAAGTCCAGGTCCAAACAGTGGTTCGAAGGCAGGCGACAGGCAGAAGCAAAGTCCAGATCCAATCAGTGGTTCAAAGGCAGGTGGCAGGCAAAAGCAAAGTCCAGGTCCAAACAGTGGTTCGAAGGCAGGCGACAGGCAGAAGCAAAGTCCAGATCCAATCAGTGGTTCAAAGGCAGGTGGCAGGCAAAAGCAAAGTCCAGGTCCAAACAGTGGTTCAAAGGCAGGCGGCAGGCAAAAGCAAAGTCCAGGTTCAAGCAGTGGTTCAAGGGCAAACGGAAGGCAATCCAAAACACAGAACTCAGGGATCCGCAAGCAGAAGCCGAAGCAAAGAACTCTGCCAGCGTCTGCACTTAAATAGCCCCCTCCATCAGGAGAAAACTCATCAGCTGTTCAAAAGGTGGGGCCCACAACCAGCCCCAGGGCTCTGGATAGGCTGGTCCCAGAGAGAAGGCGGAGTCCAGCCGCGACCAGCCAATCCGAGCCCCGAAGGGGCGTTTCCTCTGCTCCCAGGTCCCGCACCCGGAAGAGACTTGCCAGTTTGAGAGCGCCGGCCATTTTGGAAGCGCCGGCGCTCTCCGGCCGCCACCGCGCTATAGCGGCGAACCGGCATTGTCCAGGAGGCGGGCACAACTCCCTGCCCACGCCGCCCATAGCCAGCGATACCCCGCTCTCTCCTGCTCGCGGAGCGAGGCATCCCAGCGGGCAGGGCGGCGCAGGTAAGGGACGTGACAATTCTATATGGCAACTGGGCAACTACATTCTGTTTTAGAATACTAGCATAACCCAATATCAGCACTCTTGACATTTCCACACCCACAGTTATACCAGAGTAGACATGGCATAACCGTCATAACATAAATGTGGCATGAACATGCACCGCATAGAGTATACTGTAAGTTACATATGTAAATGGGAGCCTTACCCTTGTTGTGCCCATTTCCCTTTGCATTCCATACCGGGACAGACAGAAGATCCATCAAGCCCAGCATCCTGTTTCCAACAGTGGCCATTCCAGGTCACAAGTACCAGGCTGATCCCAAAAGAGTAAAACTGATTTTATGCTGCTTATCCTAGAAACAAGCAGTGGATTTGTTGAGTGAAGAAATATTTTCTCTGGCGTGTGTATATGCCTTCCTATGCTTGGCCTGTTACACAATGGCCACTAAGAGTGCATGTGCCCACAATGTCAGGAGAGCCTGATATACCCATATATGGCATAGGCTACTTTCTGATTCTAGTTTAGGGGAAATCACATGATTTGGGAGAAGCGAAACTTATGACAGTATTTATGTGATAGCAGGGAGAGGTGTGAGCTGAGCAGACCTTGTTTTTCAGGATGTGCACTGCTGACTGACAACCTGCTCCAGGGAGAGAACTATTTTTTGTATTTGGCTCTGTGAGATATCAATAAAGATAATAACTGATTGCGCCTAACTGAGCCTAAGTTCTCTTTCTTAGTATTTTTCGTGTTTTCCCCTCCCTGTGAGGGCTAAGGAAGGGAGAAAATAAATCACACTTGTTTTAAATTTACTATTTAGTAGCTTCATTGTGTGCCCCATAGGCCTAGTATTTTTGGAAAGAGTAAACAAGCAATTCATGTCTACCTGTTCCATTTCACTCAATATTTTATAGACCTCTATCATATCTCCCCTCAGCTCTCTTTTCTCCAAGCTGAAGAACCCTAGCCACTTTAATCTTTCCTTATACGGAAGTCATCCCATCCCCTTTATTCTTTTTTTTTTGCCCTTCTCTGTACCTTTTATAATTCTGCTGTATTGTTTTTGAGATGCGGTGATCGGAATTGCACACAATATTCGAGGTACGATCGCACTATGGAGTGAAACAAAGGCATTATAACATTTTCATTTTTGTTTTTCATTCCTTTTCTAATAATTGCTAACATTCTATTTGCTTTCACAGCTGCTGCTGAACACTGAGCATAGGGTTTCAACAACAGCGACACCTAGATCCCTTTCCTGGGTGGTGACCCCTAATGTGGAACCTTGTATCAGGTACTTATAGTTTGGATTCCTCTTTCCCACAACCATCACTTTGTACTTGCTCGCATGAAATGTCATCTGCCATTTGGATGCCCAGTCTCACAGTTTCATAAGGTCCTCATGCAATTTTTCACAATCTTCTTTTAATTTAACAACTTTGAATAACTTTATGTTTAATCACCTCATTTCTTATTCCTGTTTCCAGATCATTTATAAATATGTTAAAAAGCAGCAGTCCCATCACAGACCCCTGGGGAACCTTACTATCTACCTTCTCCATTGAGAATACTGACCATTTAACCCTACTTTCTGTTTTCTATCTTTGAACCAGTTTTTAATCCACAATAGGACACTACCTTCTATCCCATGACTCTTATTTCCTCAGGAGTCTTTCATGAGGTACTTTGTCAAATGCCTTTTGAAATCTAGATACACAATATTGACCATCTCACCTTTATCCACGTGTTTATTCACCCCTTCAAAGAAATGTAGTAGATCGGTGAGGCAAAGTCCATAGTGAGTTATTGAGATGGACATGGGAGAAGCCACTGCTTGCCCTTGGATTGGTAGCATGGTATGCTGCTACTATCTGAGATTACAGAATCTTGTTACTCTTTGGGATTCTGTAATGTTGCTACTGTTTGGGTTTCTGCCAGGTAATTGTGACCTGGATTGGCCACTGTTGGAAGCAGGATACTGGACTAGATGGACCATTGGTCTGACTTGGTATGGCTATTCTTATGTTCTTAAACATGCCCTTACAAAATAGTGATAATTATTTGCATGACATATTTCTGGGTACTGCTCATATACAATGAAGGTAACATCATATGCTCTATCATCACTGGAATAGCATGTAAGGAATGACTTTTTTGGTAGTCACTAGCAAGGTGTGTAAAATTAGATCCACAGTGATGATTTGATACTGGGGAAGGGTAGGGTTATCTGACTTGCTATGACCCCCCAAGGAGCAGCTGTGGGAACTGAACCCAGTTTGTTATGGTCAGAGAGTGATGCTTTAGCCACTCTGTTACATCTGCATTCCTGTAGTTTTTATGGGCAAAGTTGGTAACGAGGGCAGCCATGTTCTATTTGCTACATGCAGGGTAGACCCTGTTGGCTTGGTGGAATCATCAACAGGGCCAGAATTTCCACATCTTCCATAGACTTGGTGAGGTATCATATCATCCCTTACATCTGACCACTTGGAGGGGCTTTGGGTGGAGGGTGTGGCAGCAGTTTAGGCATATTCTAGGCCTTATGTGGGAGTAAAAAACAGCTTTCTCCAAGGTAGGGTTACTAAGGAATTCTGCCCCTTCTATTATATATGTGACATCAGTGTGCATGTGATATACACGTTCGCCCAGAATACGCATCTTCTGCCATAAGAGCTCCATCATGTAGCTGCCTCAAAAGCGTGGCAGCAGAGCAAGGTAGTGATAAATACAAGGCCACAAACAAAGAGTTTGGCATCTGGATTTACGCCATGCAAAATTAACGCAAATGGCTACGACTAAATTTGTCATGTGGAGAGGCACTTAGCGTAATTCTATATACCTCGTGGAAATTTAAGCCTATTCTGTAAAATTTAAGCATACTTCAGAGAAGACGCCTAGGCATATTTTTTTCCTACACAAAATTTTCAGGCACTATATACAGAATCTAGCCCGTAACATGCATGAAGCTTACATTTGAATAATAAACTTACCCATGTAGAGTCGCAATATGTCCCATACACATCTCTTTTATACCTCCACATTATGAATAACTGCATTCAGTTCAATTGTAGGTCCTGATTAAGCTTTTGTACATTTGCTTCTAAATTATGCCTTTATGAAGAACCCTTGTAGCAGTTTTTCTGAATGTTTCGATTTTTTTTCCCACTTCACAACTCCTTGATAACCATGTTTTCATGCCTCTCCCCAAAGTGGTCTGCCACGCAATGCTGAACCCTCGTTGGCCTCCAGAGAAGCATCCTTTCAGGCTTACCTTCACAATTCTCTTGCCAGAAGCGGCCGTTGCAGTGGTGGCAGGCCATCTTTCATCCCTCCTCCATCTTGATTGTATCAATGTCCTTGGCACATCCAAACGTCACTCTCCCACAACATAGTGAGCCACGCTTTCACACAAGCCACAAAATCAATGTTGGCTGAGGAAATAACCTGTATCCCAGCGCACAGCATCTGCTGTCAGGGATGTAAATATGAGAGCTAGACTGACAGAGACGTACCAGTTGTGGCAACAGACGAGATCATGTAGAGTATGTGACGCACAGCATACTTATAATTTCAGCACTACCATGTTATCAGCAAATTTAAACTGTGAGCAGAACAGAATCCGATTATTGTAACTGGTGCCTCTTTGAAACTGGTTGATGTCAATCCACTATTTTTATTTTCAAGTTGATAGAAGCAATTGCTATGATCAAACTATGGTTTGCATAAGGTACGTGAGATACTCATGGGACGTTTGGGAATCTTTGTCATGTTTGTTGGAGAAAATGTGAAGCTGATGCAGCTTTTTAAGCGCAAATGTGAGTCACGTCTGATTGATTGAACGACTGGGTTACTATGAGATATTGTCCTATTATTACACTATGTCATTCAGGGGCCCTTTAACCGAGCAGCGATAAGCCCAATGCGGGCTTACTGCTTGCTCTTCCAGGATTACTGCCAGTTCAACATGGCTGCTGGTAGTAGTCCCTCCCCGAGTGCGTGCCATTTCTGGGGGAAAAAGAACCCCCCCCCCCCCGGAAATGGTTTGCATGGTGGCAACCCGGCAGTAATCAGACATTGCTGCACGCTGACTGGTTACTGTGGCGTTAGCGCAGGAGCCCTTATCGCCACCTCAATGGGTTGCGGTAAGTGCTCCCCATCGTATGTCCACGCGGTAAGAGTTCTTTTACCGCATGGCCATGTGTGTCTGGGGGCTTTTTACCTGCTGCGGTAAAAAGGGGACTGGCGCGTAGGAAAAATGGCCCCCACTGCTAGCACAGGGCCCTTTTCTCGCAGCTTGGTAAAAGAACCCCTGAAGGAGCAAGGGAAAGTCTTTTCTAAAGGTAAGCACAGTTCTTTACTTTTGTCATTTATGAGTTTTTTAAATGTTTTTTTTTTCTGGATTTGCTATTCTGTCGGCTCTGCAGCCGCTCCTCCTCTCGCCTCCATGCCACTGCCCCTGGAGTAAGACCCCGGAGGAGCGCAGCGATGTGAGAGGTGAGAGGAGGAGCGGCTGCAGAGCTGACAGCCAATGCCTGATGGCTGTCTACGGTGCCGCGTTTGAGGTTTGAAAACATTTATTGCTTTTTTTCTTTTTGTAGCAGCTGCCGGACAGCGTTACCAGTGGCAGCAGTGGGTGGCGAGGGGGTTTGATGCACCGGGGGGGTGGGGGTGGGAGGGGAGGGTCACTGGGCATGGGTGGCTGGAGGGGGCAGGGGGAGGGGAGGGTCGCTGGACATGGGTGGCTGGAGGGGGGCAAGGGGAGGGGAGGGTCGCTGGATATGGATGGCTGGAGGGGGGGGCAGGGGAGAGGGAGGTGGGGAGGGGGTCCTGAGACCAGAGAGGTGGGGGTGGGGAGGGGGGCCCTGCGAGGGGGAGTGGGGGACCTGCCAGAAGGGGGGCACACACTCACTCACTCTCTCACATACACTCTCTCTGCCACACTCTCTATCACACTCTATCTCTCTGCCACACACACACAGTCTCACAGACACAGACACTCTGTCTCTCACACAAACACAAACACACACACACACTCTCTCTCTCTCATTCTCTCTCTGACACACACACTCCATCTCTCACATACTCTCTCTCTCAAACATACACACTCCGAGGAAAACCTTGCTAGCGCCCGTTTCATTTCTGTCAGAAATGGGCCTTTTTTACTAGTAACTTATAATAATTTTTAAGTTATGCATATAAATTGGCGCCATGCCCAAAGACTACCCATATACACATCCCTTCCTAGCTGCGTATGAAGTTATACAATAGCACCTTAGCATTTACATGGTCAATGTGCGATTTTTGGTGGTGCTACGGGGTTGATGTTCAACGTGACTTAACTTTAAAATGGCTCCTGACCAGTTAAATTGCCCGTTCGGGGCTCACAACTCATTTTCAGCGGCACTTTACCAGTTAGTACTTCTGAAAAGGGTCTGTTAGTGCCCATCTCAAAAGCAGCTATTTTAGGGGCGGATTTGGCACTTGGCCGGTTAATTGCTGATATTCAGCTCTTAACCGGCCAGATTAACTGCATAAATAGGACTGCATAAAAGTCAGTCCTATCTTTCATGCTGTAACTCATGGCCGGTTAACGGCTGAATATCACACTTAGGGGCCCTTTTACTAAGGTGTGCTGAAAAATGGCCTGCGCTGGGGTAGAAGCGTATATTAGACGCACACAGGTCCATTTTTCAGCGCACCTGCAAAAATGGCCTTTTTTGCCGAAAATGGATGCGCGACAAAATAAAAATCAGCTTGCGTCCATTTTGAGCCTGAGGCCTTACCGCCACCCATTGACTTAGCAGTAAGGTGTCACACGCTAACCGGGTAGTAATTGCCAGCACGCCTACACTGCCAATTACTGGCCTGGTTAGTGCCACACGGTAAAAAATAGAAATGATTTTCTGCCACCCGTCTTGGATGTACGTAGAAATTAGAATTACTGCCCGGGGCATGCGGTAGGTGGGCGGTAGTTGTAATTTGGCATGCGTTGTACACAGGTAACCACCTACACATCTTAGTAAAAGGGCCCCTTAGCCGGCTATGCATTAGCCAGCTCTGCAAACCCAAAATTCAATGCCGAAGCCCGGATATTCTCTGTATATACGCTCAACTTCTCCACTAATTTATCTCCAATGTAAACAGGTCTATAAGATCAGACAGTCATAATAGGATCATCAGATCAACATGTCCACCTCTTAATTGGCTAATACATTTCTTCATGAGCCAAGCGTATTTATAGAGGGGATACCGTAATCCTCATTAATCCCATTCATATTTTTTAGATTTTTAATCTTTTTTATATATAGTTTTAATCCATTAACTGCCTTCATATAGGTTTCCAAACAGTTCATTCAATTCCGTATATATCAAATTTGTTCAAGAATATTGAGATTGATATTGTCACGGCATTGAATTTCCAGGCATAACACTGGTGACGATCAGCAAAACACTGATTGCCACCAGCTGAATATCGGGCCCTATAACTTTAGCGCTCTAGGCGGACTTCTACGGTCTGTGCCCTGATCGTGGCTGGATAGATTTGGATGGGCTGGAATGGAGCTTTTCAAGGGCCTCGCTGACAGCTTCAGAAGTTTTCGAACAAGGACAGTGTTGGACAGCCTTCTTCGGTCTACGCCCTGAAAACAGCAAGGATGAATCAAGTTCAGGTATACATGTGTTGTATCACCTCATACCTTATGTAATGAGTTTATCTTGGGCAGACTGGATGGTCCGTACAGGTCTTTATCTGCCATCATCTACTATGTTACTATGTTAATAGCACCTACCATTAGGCTCCAACTTACAGAATTGCCTTTTAAGTCTGCACAGGACACAGATCTTTCCAAAAGGATGCTCCACTTAGGATTATCCTAATTTTGTCCATTTTAGCTACCAACTAGGGTTTCATGTATTATGCATTTTCCTCCGAAATACCAAACAAGAAACCCTTTGGCACATCTGACCTTTAATTAGCTAAAATTAATCAATTTATTGTACCGCAGACCTAATGAACTTCACTGATGTATGTGCATTTGCAAACTGGTAGCAAGGACTCTCCTTCCCACCCTAAGGTCATGTAGAGTCATCACACACTGCCAAAGAAGAGAGGAAAGGGAAGGGTTTCGTAGTATGCTTTTTAATAGTATTAATTCTGTTACACTACACACACCAGTAATAATGATAAATACTGCAATGGACATGTTAAAAAAATATTATACCTGTTTCATGTTCCGAAAACACATCCTTTAAAAAATAAATACATAAAACCGACAGTAAATATAATTGAAAAAAAAAACAAAAAATCCCCCCAAACAATAAAACTGATAGTTTAAGGCAATACTTCTACACAGACAGTAACTCAGAAACAGCAAAGTGCTACTTGCTCTTTACAGGACAGCAACATGAAAACCCAACCCCCCTTTCATGGTTTTGCTGGAAGCTTTAATTGTAGAGACAGAAAATACCAATGGCCATGATATGTGGCATTAGGACAACATTGACTTCAATTCCATCATTTGCCTCAAGGGGTGGGGTTAAGGAGGTCTAAAATGCTCTATGGTAAGAAAGGATTCATTCCCCCTCCCCCCAACTCCACCAGAGGCTCCACATTAAGGGAATAATTTTATAAAGTCATTTTCACACGTTAAGTGGCCGCATACAAAATGGCCTCTAATGCAATAGCGACTAGTGTAAAAGACCACACCATGACATGAGGCCGTGCACTTTCCTGGTACGCGTGTACAGGGGCAGAGTTTGGGCAGAGTTCACAGGTATGCGCACGGATTGTAAAACATTCTAATTTACACACGTACTTAAATTATCTAGGAATAAATGTTTACACCTGCTCGAGAGCAGGTGGGAATGACCATGCCTGCAATGGAGGTGTGATTTCTGATGCGTCTGGTAGTATTTTATGAAGACAGGCAAAGCAATCTCCACAACTCAAACGGCAACAGGCAGCGGAAATGACCGAGGACCAGGGTGCGACCAAAAAGTGTGTCAAAACTTCAATAAAAATCCTTTTGCTTAGTCACTAGAGAAGGTACGCTGCTGGTACATCTGTTCCGAGTGCTTGACTATTTGTTTTCTTAAGGGAAAGGCCATTTTTATCTTCTGTGGACTCCTGAGGCAGGCGTTACTGCCGAAACACGGTCCGTGTCGAGTCCCCACTGTGGTTATGCACTCTGTTCATATTGTTTTAAGTGAATTTATTTATTAAAGTTTTGAGAGACGTTTTGGTCACATCCTGGTCCACAGTCATCTGTAGTATATTATGAAGAAACTTGCTTTGTGAACCCATGCGCCCTGTTATAAAATGACCTTCCACCTGTTCCCAAGAGATGCGTGAACAACTTTTGGCCTCTAAAGTCAACCTTTAACTGATAGAAACAGAGTTCATTTGTGGAGCAGTTCTCCAGGGCCTGGCAGACAAAATTATGCTCGGCACTGGGCAAAACACATCTGAGTTAGATGAAGATTAAGGTGCTACACAGCCCCTGTGCTCATTAACACTCCAGATCAATAGTACAATGACTTGTGACGTTGACCTTCTTCAAAAACGTCCAACCTACAGAGATGTTGGGACCAGAAATTACAAACCCCCCCAAAGCACAAAGTGACGCACTAAAAATTAAGCCAAATCAACCAATACAGTTCATGTATTTATAAAAAAGAAGGAACCCCCCCCCCTCAGAATAGGCAGAAATCACTTGCTGAATCTGCAGTAATTAGTGTTGCCACTAAGACGGGAGAGAAATGATACCCTGAAGCAGGCTAGTTGTGGCGAAACACTAGCCATTGGGTGGTGACTGTGTTTACGGTTTCCAAGATTTGTGAAGATACAAGAACATTTGTTTGAGGTATGTCTCTCTTTTTTTCACTCACTCTATGGTCAAATTGCTGTAAAGGAGGTTTTGTACAACCACTGACTTATAAGAGTTGTGGTATTTTTTCTTTAGTGGCGACTCTCTGCTCAAACCTTTTTCCTCCTTTTTATAAATATACTAGAGGTCCTGTTTACTAAGCTGTGCTAACAGCGCGCTAGCATTTTTCGCACGCCAATCGCTAAAGACACCCATATATTCCTATGGATGTCTCTAGCGTTTAGCGCACTAAAAATGCTAGCACACCTTTGTAAACAGGGCCCTAAATTTATTAGTTTATGTTCATATTTAGTAGGTTGCTTTGCAGGCACTGGTCGTGGTCATTAACCAGAGTACGAAGGGACCGTTCCGGTTCTAGTTTTACTGAGTGATTCAGCGTATCCTATTTGTAAGAAGCGGGACAATCATCCAACGTCACTACCTCAGAAGAAAGCCTTAGCTGCTCTTTATAAATCACTAGTAAAAAAGGCCCGTTTCTGACACAAATGAAACGAGCGCTAGCAAGGTTTTCCTCGGCTCCCCTGCAGCCACCCATGCCCAGCAACCCTCCTCTCCCCCTGCAGCCACCCATGCCCAGCAACCCTCCTCTCCCCCTGCAGCCACCCATGTCCAGCGACCCTCCTCTCCCCCTGCGCCCACTGCAGCCACCCATGTCCAGCGAACTTCCTCTCTCCCCTGCCCCCCCTCCTGCCACCCATGTCCAGTGACCCTCCTCTCTCTCCTGCCCCCCCCCTGCAGCCACCCATGTCCAGCAACCCCCTGCCCCCCCTGCAGCTACCCATGTCCAGCGACCCTCTTCTGGACATGGATCAGCTATGAGGCATGTTCCCCCCCCCCCCCCCCCCCGGTTCTGAAGTTGACATCATAATGGCTACGGTGATGTCAGCCTGATCTACGGAGCCTAGCAGACCAACTCGGAATGAGCCACGGTCTCAGGCAAGTCAGAACGTTGGAGGTGAGAATTATTATATAGGATTAGTCAATCAACTCCTGACGCAGGTGCTGTGTGCCGAAACACGGCCTGTATCGGGTCATTTAGGAAAGAATTGATGTTCAAGTTCTATGAAGAAAGAAACTGTGTCCCGATTTTGAAGGCTCCTGGAGCTTCTTTTTGCCGTTTGGCCTGTTTTAAGTCTCACAGAAGATAACTACTTTTCTTTATAGAGTACTAGTGACAGAGGCAAAAAACCAGTTTACATCTAGGTAGGACCACTTACATAAGCCCTATAACTGGTGTAAATGAATGCTCATGAATTATGGTATTCTGTAATTTCTGCAGGTACGTGTGTGCTCTGCTCAAACTGTGCCCATGTGCATGCCAGCTGGCAAAGTACATACCGCAAAGCATGGTGCATAGCTTTTTTGCTAGTTGTGTTCTATAAGACGTCATTTACACGCATTAAGTACCCACTGACGCATGTAAATGACTAGAACACCTCCATATACGCTATAATTACCTTTTGGAACTATGTCAAAGGAAAGCAGAAGTTAGACCGTTTTATGAATACTACCTTGGCACTTACACATGGAAAGAATGTATTTTATACAGTATGAAGTTTGTATAAATCGTCCCACTCACATACCTCATAGGGGCTGATTTACTAAAGTGCAGGAACCTGTCCTATCACTATTGTGTGCGGTAATTGCTGTGGCCTCATTCTTGTTATGGGCCTATCGCTAACCCGTACGCCTTAACCTACATTAAAAACGGCACTGGTTGCTGCATTGTAGTGAATCAGCCCCTTAACATTCCCACATCCCTTCTTCATCACATAACTTGGCCATTCTGAGGTTGATAAATAAATCTTAGTGCAACGTTTCTGCTACCTTACACAGCACCACACATACACACACACACACATATATAAAGGAATAAAGATTACCATCTGTCCCCATCTGCTAGAGTGTTTTCCCAAGGTCTCCCTTACTATCTGAAGGTGCAAGACCTCTGGGCTTGAATTTAGGCGTTTAACATGCCCTGGGTTGACTGAGGCATATTAGGCATGAACAAGGTTGGGCAAATCAGGTACTCCCCTTTGAAGATGATGCAAAAAGAAGATTCATTTGCTCGTTTGTGTTTTTGGAAGCTGAAAACGGAGAAGGAGAGGGAGGAGAGATGCCTGGTAGATCTCCATACAGTACAGTCTGCTCCTTACCCATTAGAAAAGCATGTACTGCATGTTGCACAGCAAGCTGACAAAACACGTTAAGTAAACAGAGATGAATGAGGACAAGATTTGCGTTTCGTAGAACCTGGCTGCTGGGTCGTTGTATTGAGCTTCCACTGTGATGGTAGGTTATTACTTTCTCATTGGAAACTGAGTAGCTTCCCTCCCCCATTCCCCCCCCCCCCCCCAAGCTTCTCCATGGATTTGCTTCCGTGGTTTACCCGCCTTCAGTTAAACTCTTGTCTCTCTCCTCATTCCCTTTCCATTTCCTATCCAATGCTACAAGAGGTGAACGATACATGAATGTGCAATTGGAACTGCAAATAGAACGTTCTGGCATAGCAAAGCAACATACAATACAACTCAAGCATTGGAACCCTTTTAACGTCCTATTGACATGGCATTTTCCAGAATAACCCTATCCAGGCTGGGAAGGGAAGGGAAAGGAATAGATTTTAGATTTAGCTCACACCTTTTTCAACTGAAGCTGAAGGCAAGCTACATGTAAGTGCAGTACATAATCAAGGTCTTGATATGTACTGTTCCTCTGCCTTCTACGCAGGCCGGTATAACTTGGGTTGTGGGCAACACCAACATAACTACAAAAAAAGCTAAAATCCTATTTATTCACATGTTTAGATTGTAAACCCCTTTTGACATGTTACACACGGCATAACAAATTCAAATAAACCATACACTAGAATTTATTTGGCCGTTGTTTGGTGTCTTACAGTGAATTACCTGTAGGTACAATAAATGGGAAGGGGAAGGGAGAGGGAGAATGGATCTGACCAAGTATCTTTGTTTCCATTTCCAAGTTATGTGGGGAAAGGGAACAGACTCCAAATTCATGCAAAAATCCAGATGTTTCTTCTTGGTATTTGGTAAACACAAATATCTCAATGTAAAGGCATTCTTGCAGAACAGCAACACTATATATGGTCCTCAGAATATCGACTGGCCTATTTCTATGAAGAATGTCTAGGTTAAGCACAGAGGGGAAATTGGAGATCAGAGTACTGTATCAGGACTGAATAAGGGAACCAACATTTAAAATGAATGGAGAGTGCTGAACGTAACACAAATTATCCTTCTCTGGATACAGTGAAGAAGTTTGCTCAGTTTTGGTCTGATACCTATGGAAGTGAAACAGAACAGACTTGGTGGATCTTAAGGGTTTTAACTGCCATCAAATTCTGTTTTATGGGCCGCAAAAGCCCAAGGGAATGGTACAGTTCAGGGGGTGAAGAACCTTTGTGCATCAAAGAGGAGCGGGACTTGAGTACGATCGTATGTGATGATCTTAAGGTGGCCAAACAGGTAGAAAAAGGCAACAGCAAAAGCTAGAAGGATGCTTGGGTGCATAGGGAGAGGAATGGCCAGTAGGAAAAAGGAGGTGATGATGCTCCTGTATAAGATTCTGGTGAGATCTCATTTAGAATACTGTGTACAATTCTGGAGACCGCACCTTCAAAAAGACAACCAGGTAGAGTCGGTCCAGAGGGTGGCTACTAAAATGGTAAGTGGACTTTGTCATAAAGTGTGTGGGGACAGACTTAAAGATTCAATATGTATACTTTGGAAGAAAGGCGGGAGAAGGGAGATATGATAGACATTTAAATACCTGTGTGGCATAAATGCACACAGTAGGTGAGTGTCTTTCAATTGAAAGGAAGCTCTGGAACAATGAGGCATAGGATGAAGGTGAAAGGGGAATGACTCAGGAGTAACCTGAGGATGAAGGTGAAAGGGGAATGACTCAGGAGTAACCTGAGGAAATATTTAATCACAGAAAGGGTGGTGAATTAGTGGAATGGTCTCCTGGTGGAAGTGATGGAGACAAAAACAGTTATCTAAATTCAACAGAGCTTGGGACAAGTACACAGGATCTTTAAGGAAATGATAGGGAGAGCAGATTTCTTGTTCTAATGACTCTAGTTCTGCAGGTGGAAAAAGTAGAAAAGAAAAAAAATGTCTTCAATTTTCTTCTAGGCAACAGAAATCTTTCCATGATCTGTTGGTAAGAGACTAGTCACAGCAACAAGAGATAGGGGTAAGAAAGCTAGGAGTGTGTGTGTGTGTGTGGGGGGGGGGGGGGGGGGGTGAACTTCACAGGGGGGTGGGGGGATTTTCCTCTATGTTTATATTCCACTTCGCAATACAGCTGTGCCACTTGTGAGGAATATGAGGGTGAGAGGGAGGATGAAGGCACATGGAGGAACAAGGAGGCTCGAGAGGGAGAGAGACTGGTTAGAGAAAGGAAGGAGTCTTTTCCCCTGGGGGATTGGAGAAAAGGAAAAGACTACAATTCTCAGCAGCCCCTGAGTAGGTCCCATGATAGAAACAGGGACTTCAATCCCCAACAGCCCCCAGAGGAAGTCAGGAGAAGGGCAAGCGAAGGGAGTTGGAAAAACCTGTCCCAGAGAGCCAGGATGAGGGAAGGAGTTCTGAACCTGCCCAATCAAGAGCAGCTAAGCAATGGGTGTGGGGAGGAACCTATGGACTGGCAAGGGGAAGAAAAGGGGGAGGAACTAGAGCAAAAGGAGCCAATGGAGATTGCTGCTTTGACTAAACTGGAAGGAAAGGAGGTGAAACAGGAGCGAGCTGCTCGGGAGGAGAGCCTGGTAGAAGAAGGGAAAAGGTGGCTATCCCACGAGGGGAGCTGAGAGAACAGGTTTACCATGGAAGGGCTATGCGGGTGGTGGTCAGGGTATAATGCTGGCCTGGTTGGGGAGGGACCCTTACCACTCTCCCTAGGTTGATTTCTTTTGAAAGGGAGAAGAGGAGGAGTGGTGGTTTTGGGCATAACTGCTATACATGAACTGCTGGGAGTTTGAACCCTTTCTGAACTGCCGTGTTTGGGGAATTGTTTTGCATAACTGCTTACATGAACTGCTGGGGAGTTTGAACCCTTTTTGATCTACCGTGTTTGGAGAATTACTTTGCATACCTGCTATACATGAACTGCTGGGAGTTTGAGCCCTTTTTGAGCTACTTTGTTTGAAGAATTGCTTTGCATAACTGCTTTATATGAACTGCTGAGATTTTGGAACCTTTTGGTTTTTTTTGTTTTGTTTTGAATACTTTGCTGTTGAACTGCTATGCTTCTTGAGAAATGCTGTGGTGGGAACTACCTTTGGAGGAGTAGTTGACACAAAGGGATTACAATAAAGTATAATGATCTGACCTTGTGGATTCCCGTGTGCTCTTTACCAGTGGATTACAGTACGCAGCTCAGCTAAAGTGCCGAGGGACTCAAGAGTCTCCCAGGGCAGGAGACTTTTTTCAAGAGTCTCCCGGTGGTGGAGACCTTACAGACTATAGTGACATTCTTTGGCCAAGACCCCAAAACTGCAGCTTTCTTTGGAAACTGGCTAACGTGGACCATAAATCTGAAGTCTAATGACTTTAGTCATGTTTTCCCACAGAGGGTCACATTTGAGAACTAACCCTATGTCTTCTGTGTGACGATGTACTACAATTGCCACTAGGTCTAAATATATATTCAAATTTATCTCATGCATATCCATGTGGTAATCTTCAAAACCCAACTGGCTAGGTGTGCCTCCAGGAGGGGACTGAAGCATTGTCCTTTAAGGCACCCTCCCTGTAATGCATTTTCTCCATTTATCAAGCTACATCTTCAAATTTTCCTGTAATGTATTGGGTCAGTGATGCCACAGAAGATCACTGAAGTGAATGACCAGCACATACATAAACTAAGGTGTGTTGATGAACTCGTTAGTTGAGTTTAGATGCAAAATGTATTTACATTATACATTTTCTGAAGCCTCTTCCTTTCTTTAATGTAAGATGCATTTTATTTTCATGTACTTTATAATGGCAATGACATACTCGTGAGAGTCTACTTATAGAGTGCACATAACAAAGAATTCTTGGGAACTGAAGTTGGAATATGTCAGCTGGATTTCCTCTATGCATTCTTGAAGACTAGATTCACCCTACGGTTCAAACTACAGATCTGAACTTTAGAACAATGAGCTAGACGTTTCAAAGTCTCTTCTCATGTCCAGACAGTTAGGGGCCCTTTTACTAAGCCGCATAAGCCTCTACGCACGCCCAACGCGCACCAAAATGGAGTTAACGCATGGATACCGCGTGGCTCTTGTGGTAATTTCATTTTTGGCTCATGTCCGATACACCCGTCCGAAAAATATTTTTTTTTTTCGGACGCACGTACTGGACGCGTGCCACGTGGCATTTGATGCATGTAGGTCATTACCGCCCAGTTACCACGTGAGACTTTACTGCTAGGTCAATGGCTGGGGGTAAGGTCTCAGACCCGAAATGGACGTGCGGCAATTTTCATTTTGTCGCACGTCCGTTTTTGGCAAAAATTTTTAAAAGGCATTTTTTTATAGGTGCACTGAAAAATGATTCTGTGCGTGCCCAAAACACTTGCCTACACTACCGCAGGCCATTTTTCAGCGGGCCTTTGTAAAAGGGCCCCTTAGACTCTCAAGAGTGGGAAGGGGATCTGATGCTTGGTACGTACAAGCAACAGGCATGTACCTGGCTGTATATTTTAAGGAACAGATTTAAACCCAGCAGCACACAAGCATGCACTCACACACACCCAACATCTCAGCTTCTGTAAAGAAAGAGCAAGGTAGCATGACACTCGTTGGGAGGCCGCAGAGCGGTGAGGCCAACGACCGTCATATTGCTGTGCCCTAGGCAGGTGACTAATTCACTCCCTGTAAGGAACGATGCAGTGAGACCTGCTTTCTCTCTTCCCATGTGAAATATGGACACGGCACATAGAGTGAGGAGAAACCAAAAGAAAGTTGGTCCAGTTTACGTAAAGGTAATGGAGCCCTCCATTCCCATCCTTTGTTGTGCAAACAAATTCTACAAATATTGTTTAAATGTATATGCGTGTGCAAAGGGCAAGATACAGCTTGTAGTACAGTTTACGTATACATGAAACCTTTGCTGCCCCTCCTTCTAAGAACAAAAGCACGTATGCATGAAGAATCGGCAATGAGCTATTTTACAGAGTAATTAAATCATCAAATGGATTAACGGGAAGTCTAAGCAATTAAACTGTATTATCAGTTAGTCTGCTGTGAAACTACCTTTTGGGTTATACTTCAAATCCTTGTGTAAGCACATCATGTTTCCTACGAAAACCCAAACAAATGTACGGACAAAACATGTTCCCTCTCGGCGGTAACATTTTAAACTCCTATGACAACAGCTAAGAACTAGGTTTCACCTACAGCTCACGTGCCATCTTAGCCAAGCGGAACAAGCCACTACAAGAAATTCTGATCAGCTGCAAAATCATGGCTATACAGCACTGTACATCACTCATTGTGAAGGTCTATGGTTTATAGAAATCTCTCTTTCTTAAAATGGGCCAGAAGTAGGCATAGGTGATTGAACCTCCCCACTGGTGCGCAATTAACCCATAATGCAAATAGATATGCTGTTTTCCTTATTCTAAACCAATGAAAAAGAAAACATGCACTTGGGGGTGCAGAAATCCCAAGGAAGGCTACATGATGAGGATGAGATATTGATGTTGGCCAACCGGAACACAGAAAGTTGCAAAATCGTGTGAGCCGGTGGCGGTCAAAGCCAGAGGGCTGACAAGGTGGACAGGGAGAGCGATAACTAATGGGAAAGAACAAGAGACGATAATGCCCTGTCCAGGTTTTTAGTGAGACCTCTTCTAGAGTATTGTGACCAGTTCTTGAGAGGCCATATTTTTGAAAGCACAGAGGAAGGTTGGAGGTGATTCAGAAAAGGGTTTCCAAAAATGGTGCAGGGTTTACACCAAAAACTCTCAAGAGATGAGCCTCAAAGGTCAGGAGAGTCAGGGGGATATGGTATAGACAATAAAATACCTCAACCGTGTAAACAAAGTGCAAGAGGCAAAGCTTTTTTTCAGAGGAAAGAATGCTCAGAACTAGAGGTCACATGTGAGGCTCCAAGGGGGTGACTCCGAAACAACACTGGAAATTATTTCTGCATGGATATAGAATGGTTGCCTGGTGGAGGTGGTAGAAACGGAAAGGGAAAGGAAGTCAAGAAAGCATGGGAAGTAGAAAGTTGGTGATCAATTGTGGTCTACGGCACTATACAAGGAATGGAACTGAGCAGAACTGACTGACTATCTGCTGTCATATTCTTCATTTTAATGTACGTATGAACCCTGTAAAAGACAACAAAGAGGCAATCAAGGCAGTTATTAGATCCACACTATGTAGCTATCATTGATCCATTCTAACAGTGGTGTCTAGAACCATGTTAACCTACCTGCACGGTTCATAGATTTGAAGTTTTGATCAGCAAGATTGAGTGGGGCCCCGAGTTTTGGATGAGTTGACATTTTTTCCTGCCCATTTCTTAAGCTATCTAGGACAGCTGCTTTGGTGCCTCTGTATTTGGTGCCTGTGTGTTCAGACAGCTGGAAAATTATTAAGATGTTTCGGCCCAGATTGACGCCACATTTTTCGTAGGTCTCTCTCTCTTTATACTCTGGGGCCACAGAGATTAAAGTACCCTGTTGTCATATTTTAAGTTACAAGTTTTTCTAAAGGCCAAAAAAAAAAAAGGTGTGTTCAACACAGTTCTGATTTTTTTAAAAAAATTTTCTTTTCACATTCAGAGAATCTTCATTCACATCTGCTTTAGCAGAAAAGGGTGTATCACCAGGTGCCATCTTGGTTACCAAATCAGTTTGCTATTATCATACAATCCTGATGAGTTCAGGGAAGGAGAGTACAGTAATGACGAAATGTCATATTTACCTAAGTAAGTAACAGTTAGGGCACTCCCTTAAGAAAATGTGCACGTGAAAACGTTTACCACCTTCACCTATCAGAGGGCCATCAGCAAGCTAAGTAACTCCGGGGGGGTCTTTTACTAAGGCGCGCTCACGTTTTTGGTGCACGCTAAAATCGCCAATGCATTCCTTTGGGCGTCTCTAACATTTAGTGCGCGGCCAATTTTAGTGTGCGCCCCTTAGTAAAGACCCCCTTAGTCTGCAAGAGACTCTTGCCTTGGAAATACTGTCACAGTATTGGATAGGTTTATGAGAAGGGAGAAAACCCTTGGGTACAATGTCATTTAGCACTCTAGGTAAAGGTTCCATTTATTTCCTGGGCTAAAGAGCCCTTCAAGAGCAAATAGCCAGGTTTGAAGGTTTTACGCTAGGGTCATGATGTAAGACATCTTATAGCTGCCTCACTGCTACTTGGTTGCTTTTGGTGATTAAACTAGATCAATAAGATGTGAGAGACAAGTTCAGTGGCCCTTATATAACCGTTTTTGGTCCTTCTCTCCTCCCCTTCACCCCTAGCGTACCACCAGGCTTAAAACTTTAGATAAGGATTCTGTGACTGCCCTCATAATTAACAAACATTCTAGGACGTTCATCAGAACAGGAGCAAACGTAGAAGATCCCGACAGCAAACAGGGACTTTGGCATGACTTACTGGACAACGTTTTACTGTAAGAAATTAGATTTGGGACATTCATAAAAGATAACTTTATTAATGTGTCATTCCAAGTAAGGTCTGATGCTAGGACAGGAATTAGAAAGAAATGCTCTGGATTTCAAGGAACTGCCTGATTTTATTGGACAAACAAGGTCCTGGGTGGGCACAGTCTATCATACCCTGTTTACCTGGACTTTGAAGTAGTATACAGCTTAATTGGTGCAAACCTTTCCATGACCAGGGGCTAGAGTCATGCATAATGTCCTCAGGCTGAAATCTGATCTTGTTGGCGCTACACACCAATGGTTCTTTAAAGTGTCTTGGGCATTCTTGGACTGCACAGCTCTATGTCCTCGGTCCACAGACCCAACACTAACGTTGTCCAATACAAACATATTTTCCAAACTAAGCTCAGGACCTGTGCAGAACAGCACTGCCAAAGCATATCGCTTGTCAACATTTATAAAGCATGATTCACAGGTCCACTCCACTACCATGCACAGTTTATGCTGCCCCATGATTATTTAGTTTCCTTTTTTTTTAATTAAAACTCCTCCTATCGACAAATCATAAAATGGATTTCTTTTTGGTTTCTCCTGGCTCTAGAAACACAAACAGGTGCATGTCCTACCATAGGAGGAAGCAATGGCTGTTAAGTTTTACAGTTATTGTGGATAGCACTGATCAGCACTCCCCCCGGGTCTTCGTTACTGGATGTGGCAGGCAGTGGAGGAGGTGGCTTGGCAGCACATGCAGGTGGGGTTGACTGATTTGGGGGGGATTAAATCGAGGTCCTCGTCATCTGGGATCTCATCTAGCCGGTAGCCGTCCTTCAGCAGCTGGATGTTCAAGTCTTGGTTGATCTGCTGCAGATAAAGAGAGAGACAGTCACGATGGAGGGCATTCTCTAAATGGCGCCAAGATTTCAATGCCGCAAAATATCGGCAAGGAGCGCTATTCGATAAATGGCGCTGCAGGTTGAGTGCCGTTTTTAGAATAGCCCATTTCCACGCCAAAAGTTGGGTGACAGTATTTATACCAGCAGATACCTGGTGTAAATGCTGGTGCCCAATTTCGGGCATTTTGTATAACCCCATGTGCAACTTTTAGAATGCCCCTGCCACGCCCCTTTTGAGTTGCGTGCTAGGGGATTTAGGCACTCGGGGTTATAGAATAGGGCGCAGAGACATATGCATGCAATTTTCAATTATTGTCAACGTCAACAATTTATTGTTAGCATCAATTAATTGCAAATAATTGGCTTTGAAGCTAACTAATTTGTGCGTAGATCTTTGATCCACACGCAAATTTTGATGCCGAAATCCCAGCACCATATATAGAATCTGGGGGAATGTGTAAACCTTCGGTTGCAATGGAATATCTACCACAGGCGGATGGGGAGTAATTATCCCATTGGAGACCAACAACTGGTTTCCTCATATCTCATCACAAGGTATTCTTTTTGCACTGTCTCATCCGGCTTGTATCTGAACCTCCCATACTTTCCCTGTGAGAGTGAATAACAGAAGGATCTGTTATGCACTCTAAAAGTTGCACATGGGGTTATACAAAAGCCCCATTTCCGTGCTGAACTAAACATGTATACTCTAGAGGAAAGGAGAAACAGGGGTGATATGATACAGACGTTCAAATATTTGAAAGGTATTAATCCGCAAATGAACCTTTTCCAGAGATGGGAAGATGGTAGAACGAGAGGACATGAAATGAGATTGAAGGGGGGCAGACTCAAGAAAAATGTCAGGAAGTATTTTTTCACGGAGAGAGTAGTGGATGCTTGGAATGCCCTCCCGCGGGAGGTGGTGGAAATGAAAATGGTAACGGAATTCAAACATGCGTGGGATAAGCATAAAGGAATCCTGTGCCGAAGGAATGGATCCTCAGGAGCTTAGTCAAGATCGGGAGGCGGGGATAGTGCTGGGCAGACTTGTACGGTCTGTGCCAGAGCCGGTGGTTGGGAGGCGGGGCT
This sequence comes from Microcaecilia unicolor, assembly GCF_901765095.1. Lineage (NCBI taxonomy): Eukaryota > Metazoa > Chordata > Amphibia > Gymnophiona > Siphonopidae > Microcaecilia > Microcaecilia unicolor. Next base: position 26,748,436 of record NC_044032.1, on the reverse strand, counting down.
GGTGGTAGGGAGGCGGGGATAGTGCTGGGCAGACTTGTACGGTCTGTGCCAGAGCCGGTGGTTGAGAGGCGGGGCTGGTGGTTGGGAGGCGAGGATAGAGCTGGGCAGACTTATATGGTCTGTGCCAGAGCCAGTGGTTGGGAGGCGGGGCTGGTGGTTGGAAGGCGAGGATAGAGCTGGGCAGACTTATGCGGTCTGTGCCAGAGCCAGTGGTTGGGAGGCGGGGCTGGTGGTAGGGAGGCGGGGATAGTGCTGGGCAGACTTGTACGGTCTGTGCCAGAGCCGGTGGTTGAGAGGCGGGGCTGGTGGTTGGGAGGCGAGGATAGAGCTGGGCAGACTTATATGGTCTGTGCCAGAGCCAGTGGTTGGGAGGCGGGGCTGGTGGTTGGAAGGCGGGGATAGTGCTGGGCAGACTTATACGGTCTGTGCCCTGAAGAGCACAGGTACAAATCAAAGTAGGATATACACAAAAAGTAGCACATATGAGTTATCTTGTTGGGCAGACTGGATGGACTGTGCAGGTCTTTTTCTGCCGTCATCTACTATGTTACTATCAGGCTCATTTTCAAAGCTCTTAGCCTCCCAAAGTTCCAAAGAAACCTATGGAAGGGTCCATCAAGCCCAGCATCCTGTCTCTGGCAGCGGCCAATCCAGGCTTCAAGAACCTGGCAAACCCCTCCCCCCCTCAAAAATGTATAATGTTCAATGGACTTTTCCTTCAGGAATCTGTCCAAACCCCCCTTAAACTCCGTAAGGCCAGCCGCTGCCACCACATTCTCCGGCAACGAGTTCTAGAGTCCAACTACACGCTGAGTAAAGAAAAACTTTCTCCTATTTGTTTTAAATCTACCATATTCTAGCTTCATCTTGTGTCCCCTGGTTCTATTATTGTTTGAAAGTGTAAACAAACGCTTCACATGGTACTTCATATGGTCTGTTCTTCGTTGTGTGTTTTCAATGAAGCTTATTGGGAAAGGAATGGAAAACAAAAATGAGGACGTTATAATGCCTTTGTATCGCTCCATGGTGCGACCGCACCTAGAATATTGTGTTCAATTCTGGTCGCCGCATCTGAAAAATGATATAGTGGAAGTAGAAAAGGTGCAGAGAAGGGCGACAAAAATGATAAAGGGGATGGGACGACTTCCCTATGAGGAAAGGCTAAAGCGGCTAGGGCTCTTCAGCTTGGAGAAAAGGCGGCTAAGGGGAGATACGATAGAGGTCTATAAAATAGTGAGTGGAGTGGAACGAGTAGATGTGAAGCGTCTGTTTACGCTTTCCAAAAATACTAGGACTAGGGGGCATGCGATGAAGCTACAATGTAGTAAATTTAAAACAAATCTGAGAAAATATTTCTTCGCTCAACGTGTAATTAAACTCATTGCCAGAGAATGTGGTAAAGGCGGTTAGCTTAGCGGAGTTTAAAAAAGGTTTGCACAGCTTCCTAAAGAAAAAGTCCATAGACCATTATTAAATGGACTTGGGGAGAATCCACTATTTCTAGGATAAGCAGTATAGAATGTTTTGTACTTTTTGGGGATCTTGCCAAGGTATTTGTGACCTGGATTGACCCCTGTTGGAAACAGGATGCTGGGCATGATGGACCTTTGGTCTTTCCCAGTGTAGCAATACTTACGTACTTACGTGAAGATGACTCTTTAAAGGCTTCTGAGGGGCAAGTGAAGTGACTGGCAAACTGCATTTGTGTGTGGAGATGGTCTCTTTTTAACTTGCCCAAACTATATACAGGCAAAAGAGTGTGTGTGATGCTATTTCTCAATATACGTTTACCTCTGATGAGCAGAGGTGTTCCTTGGGCACAGCTGGGGCAGGGTTTGGAGCAATCAGCTTGCTCTAAATAAATACGAGAAGAACAAGCAGCAGGTCAGGGAGGCAAAAAGAGAGCGCAGAGAATTCAGAAGCCTCCTAGATCTGGATGTCTTCTGAGAACTCCTGGATCAGAGCCCAAGGTAATATATGTGTGGTCATTATTTCTTAATAAAAAAAATAGAGACACTTTAAGAGACACAATTGTAACTATCTGGTCCTTCTGACAGCATAAATTAAATAATGGTATTTCTGCTATTCATAAGGGCTTTTATCTCACCGTCCCTTCAAATGTCAACAAAACCCCAGGGACAGAAGAACGAGGTTATGGAGATTTTTTTTTTCCCAATGGCTTTGAATGGGAAGATGTCCTTTATAAGCTGAATAGTGCTGGAAGGGGGATGATGAAATTAAATCCTTTTAAGTTTGTCTTTGGCTGATTGAGGATTGCAGTTCTATACATTCTAACCCTACAGAGGCCTCTCATTCACTTCTACATAACTTTTCCCTCATCCTTCTCCTCGGCTGAAATGTCTGTTTTGCCTGAAATCAAGGATCAGAACATAAGAGAGTGGAGAATGACAGAGGCACAGTGATATAACCTATTCTAGAGACGCATATACGTTTAGTAGTTTATAATAGAACTCTCTATACCTGACTGCTTATATTGCTCTGTCACTAATGAACTTTAACACAATTACCACTTTATCTCTCACTACGAAAATTAATTCTCTATTCTTGATTGCTTAATCTACCCTGTCACTTATGAACTTTAATGCAATACTACCATGTATTTCTTGATCCAGAACTGGCGATCGCCATTACGGAACAATGTAAGCCACATTGAGCCTGCAAATAGGTGGGAAAATGTGGGATACAAATACAACAAATAAATAAATAAACATTATTGTGTGCAAACAGTGCCTTGTGTAGTCAGCCAGCCAATGGCAGCTTCATCAACTCTATGAAGAGCTGCCAAGCCACCATCCAGCTGAGTCAGCAGACAGGAATCAACAACATGAGATACTGTCTGTATTTCTCTGCAAAAGGTTGATGAGGGACCATTGGTGACGGGGATGGGAAGGGGGGGACATTAAATCCTGGCAGTCAAATAGTAAGGTCACCCAGAAGGGTTGAATTGACCACAGGCACCGATTTCCATTCCTCTCTCCACTTAGTCGCTAAATCAAAGTGTCCCATGTTTCTCCATAGTGGATGCAGTGAGGCAAGATGGTACGCAAGTGGCTGTGAGAGATTGTGGAACAGGGCCCCAGTGAAGACGATTGTGTATCTTCTGGACAAGCCTCGCCACACAGTCCTTTGATGCAATGCAGGAAGGAAAGGATAGTGAATTTCCTAGAAGCCAATAAGTTGCAAGATCCGAGACAACATGGTTTTACCAGAGGGAAATCGTGCCAAACAAATCTCATTGAATTCTTTGATTGGGTAACTGGAGAATTGAATCATCGACGTGCTATAGACGTAATCTACTTAGATTTTAGCAAAGCTTTTGACACGGTTCCCCACAAGAGGCTCTTAAATAAACTCGATGGGCTGAAGATAGGTCCCGAAGTGCTGAACTGGATTAGGAACTGGTTGACGGACAGAAGACAGAGGGTAATGGTAAACTGAGTTCGCTCGGAGGAGGGAAAGGTGACTATTGGAGTGCCTCAGGGATCGGTGCTGGGGCCGATTCTGTTCAATATATTTGTGAGTGAAATTGCCGAAGGTTAGAAGGTAAAGTTTGTATATTTGCGGATGATACTAAGATTTGCAACAGAGTGGACACCCGGGAGGGAGTGGAAAGCATGAAAAGGGATCTGAGGAAGCTAGAAGAATGGTCTAAGGTTTGGCAATTAAAATTCAATGCGAAGAAATGCAAAGTGATGCATTTAGGGAGTAGAAACCCATGAGAGACTTATGTGTTAGTCGGTGAGAGTCTGATAGGTAGTGAGGGGGAGAGGGAACTTGGGGTGATAGTATCCGAGGATCTGAAGGCGACGAAACAGTGTGACAAGGCGGTGGCCGTAGCGAGAAGGTTGCTAGGCTGTATAGAGAGAGGTGTGATCAGCAGAAGAAAGGAAGTGTTGATGCCCCTGTACAAGTCGTTGGTGAGGCCCCACCTGGAGTATTGTGTTCAGTTTTGGAGGCCGTACCTTGCGAAGGATGTTAATAAAATGGAAGCGGTGCAAAGAAAAGCTACGAGAATGGTATGGGATTTGCGTTCCAAGACGTATGAGCAGAGACTTGTTGACCTGAACATATATACCCTGGAGGAAAGGAGGAACAGGGGTGATATGATACAGACGTTCAAATACTTGAAAGGTATTAATCCGCAAAAAAAATCTTTTCCGGAGATGGGAAGGCGGTAGAACGAGAGGACATGAAATGAGATTGAAGGGGGGCAGACTCAAAAAAGATGTCAGGAAGTATTTTTTCACGGAGAGGGTGGTGGATGCTTGGAATGCCCTCCCGCGGGAGGTGGTGGAGATGAAAACGGTAACGGAATTCAAACATGCGTGGGATATGCATAAGGAATCCTGTGCAGTAGGAATGGATCCTCAGAAGCTTAGCCAAAATTGGGTGGCGGAGCATGTGGGGGAAGAGAGGTTGGTGGTTGGGAGGCGAGGATAGTGGAGGGCAGACTTATACGGTCTGTGCCAGAGCCGGTGATGGGAGGCGGGACTGGTGATTGGGAGGCAGGAAATACTACTGGGCAGACTTGTACGGTCTGTGCCCTGAAAAAGGCAGGTACAAATCAAGGTAAGGTATACACATATGAGTTTATCTTTTTGGGCAGACTGGATGGACCGTGCAGGTCTTTTTCTGCCGTCATCTACTATGTTACTATGCCATACTTTGTATTGTTGTTTGAATATTTTTACTGCTCTAATTTCCTCCTGCTCATGTTTGATCTATTCTTACTGTACACCGCTTGAGTGAATTCCTTCAAAAAGGTGGTGAATAAATCCTAATAAATAAATAAAATAAAAATGATGAGCCACATGTGGGAATCTGTAGCTAAGGCTTGCCTTTCAACAAATAGGGGAAAAGAATAACCAAATCACTAATAGGCCGGACAACAGTTTTGCGTACTTAATGACAGACCTGGCCAAGAGCTAGTATATAGTGGGCAAGGAATGAGGTACCTAATCATTTTGTCAAGTAGGACAAGATGATTGGAGGAGTGGCCAAGTGGTTAGGGTGGTGGACTCTGGTCCTGGGGAACTGACGAACTGAGTTCGATTCCCACTTCAGGCACAGGCAGCTCCTTGTGACTCTGGGCAAGTCACTTAACCCTCCATTGCCCCATGTAAGCTGCATTGAGCCTGCCATGAGTGGGAAAGCGCGGGGTACAAATGTAACAAAAATAAAATAGATACTATTGGAGATTCTACATGGAATGTTGCTACTATTGGAGATTCTACATGGAATGTTGCTACTATTGGACATTCTACATGGAATGTTGCTATTCCACTAGCAACATTCCATGTAGAAGGCTGCGCAGGCTTCTGTTTCTGTGAGTCTGATGTCCTGCAGGACGTCAGACTCGCAGAAGAAGCTTGCGCAGCCACATTGGTGATCTGCAAGGGCTGACTTCTACATGGAATGTTGCTAGTGGAATAGCAACATTCCATGTAGAATCTCAAATAGTAGGAGGAGTGGCCTAGTGGTTAGGGTGGTGGACTTTGGTCCTGAGGAACTGAGTTCGATTCCCACTTCAGGCACAGGCAGCTCCTTGTTACTCTGGGCAAGTCACTTAACCCTCCATTGCCCCATGTAAGCTGCATTGAGCCTGCCATGAGTGGGACAGCGCAGGGTACAAATGTAACAAAAATAAAATAGATACTATTGGAGATTCTACATGGAATGTTGCTATTCCACTAGCAATAGCAACATTCCATGTAGAAGGCTGCGCAGGCTTCTGTTTCTGTGAGTCTGACGTCCTGCACGTACGTGCAGGATGTCAGACTCACAGAAGCAGAAGCCTGCGCGGCCACATTGGTGATCTGCAAGGGCCGACTTCTACATGGAATGTTGCTAGTGGAATAGCAACATTCCATGTAGAATCTCAAATAGCAACAGTGGAGGAGTGGCCTAGTGGTTAGTTAGGGTGGTGGACTCTGGTCCTGGGGAACTGAGTTCAATTCCCACTTCAGGCACAGGCAGCTCCTTGTGACTCTGGGCAAGTCACTTAACCCTCCATTGCCCCAGATACAAATAAGTACCTGTATATAACATGTAAGCCACATTGAACCTGCCATGAGTGGGAAAGCGTGGGGTACAAATGCAACAAAAAAAATCTCCAACCTCTCATCTGAAACAGCCTGTCTGTTCTTAAGAGACACATGACCTCAACTCACCTCAGCAGAAGAGTATCCTGAGGAGGAGTATCTGGACATGTCAAAGTCATCATCGCTAAAAATTAAGAAGAAAGAGGAAAAATCAATTCTATAATTCATTTGAGTATATTTACAATATATACATACAAGCAAGCTAGTTTGATAACAGGCACACAAAAGAAAATGCAGTGGTTTCTACTGGAAATTCACAAACATATTATCCCCCTCATTCTACCTCTTAGGGTTGATATTTGGAACGATTTAATCAGCCAGAAACAGCTCCTGGCCAGGTTAACTCGCTTGTTCGGGGCCAAGTGGTCATATTTAGCAGCTTTTAACCAGAGTAGAGCGGACAGATGCGAAGCGTTTGTTTACACTTTCAAACAATAATAGAACCAGGGGACACAGATGAAGCTAGAATATGGTAGATTTAAAACAAACTGGAGAAAGGTTTTCTTACTCAGCGTGTAGTTGGACTCTGGAACTCGTTGCCGGAGAATGTGGTGGCAGCGGCTGGCCTTACGGAGTTTAAGGGGGGTTTGGACAGATTCCTGAAGGAAAAGTCCATTGAACATTATTAATTTTTTTTTTTTTGGGGGGGGTGCCAGGGTTCTTGAAGTCTGGATTGGCCGCTGTCGGGGACAGGATGCTGGGCTTGATGGACCCGTGGTCTTTTCCCAGTATGGCGGTGCTTATGTGCTGCTCAAAATGTCCATTTAGCACTCAACGCAAACCTGCTATTTTGAGGGCGTTCTGGAGGCGGAGTCGGCACTTAGCTGGTTAAGTGATATGATATGATATGACATAGCACTTATATCCCGCGAAATCCCATACCAAATGGTGGTTCAAAGTGGGTTAGAGACTAATCACATATTAAACCAGAAAAAGAAGAAACATAATATATTCTACAAAATGCAGGTGTAAAATATTTCCAAAATAATAATGTTTTAAGTCCTTATGAAAAGGAGCTTAAGAGGTCAAAGAGCTCAGGTCCCTCAGGTAATGAGAGCCAAAATTGAACAGCTTGGTACCCAGAAGATTTTTCTAGAATTTTCTTATACTTAATTCCAATAACAGAAGGGAAAAAAAAAAGGATCTCTTCTTCTTGAGGATCTCTTGAAGGGAAATATCACCAAGTTTAACAGATAACCTGGACTGATTCCAGGGCCACGTCGGGTCCTTCTTTTTAGTATTATAATAAAGACTGTTGAATACATATCTCCAGTGGTGATTCGTCTTTGGTCAGCCTCTACTTTTGCCTGAGTTCGATTCCTACTTCAGGCACAGGCAGCTCCTTGTGACTCTGGGCAAGTCACTTAACCCTCCATTGCCCCATGTAAGCCGCAGTGAGCCTGCCATGAGTGGGAAAGCGCAGGGTACAAATCTAACAAAAATACAATAGATACTATTGGAGATTCTACATGGAATGTTGCTACTATTGGAGATTCTACATGGAATGTTGCTACTATTGGAGATTCTACATAGAATGTTGCTATTCCACTAGCAACATTCCATGTAGAAGGCTGCGCAGGCTTCTGTTTCTGTGAGTTTGACGTCCTGCACGGCCACATTGGTGATCTGCAAGGGCCAACTTCTACATGGAATGTTGCTAGTGGAATAGCAACATTCCATATAGAATCTCAAATAGTAGCGGAGTGGCGCCTAGGGTTAGGGTGGTGGACTTTGGTCCTGAGGAACTGAGTTTGATTCCCAATTCAGGCATAGGCAGCTCCTTGTGACTCTGGGCAAGTCACTTAACCCTCCATTGCCCCATGTAAGCCGCATTGAGTCTGCCATGAGTGGGAAAGCGCGGGGTACAAATGTAATAAAAAATATATTGTTAGTTGAATATTTTTACTGCTGTAATTGCCTACTGCTTATGTTTGATCTATTCTTACTCTACCACGTCTTGAATGAATTCCTTCAAAAAGGCGGTAAATAAATCCTAATAAATAATAACTGTTTTTTTAATCATATTTGAAGGTGGGCTATGCAGAGGACCACTATGGATGTTACCTTTGTGCTAGAACGTGATCACAACCTGGTACTGCGTTTATACTTCAAGCGTTTGAATCAGCTTGTTTGGGGAGCTAAGGCGTATACATTTCTTGATGTAAGTCGAGCTACACAGAAGAAGCACCAGGACTTTTTGACTTTTAAACCAAGGGTCCTGGCCCTCACTGCTAGCTTTATGTTGAAATGTTCTTGTGTTTGTTCAATTTTACTGGAGGATAATCCTAATTTGATTATTTTGACTCTAAACAGTTCCTTGCTCTTCCGTGTCCTAGGGGTTTAGCATCTCAGGAATCCTTTTACTAAGGTGCGCTGAAAAATTGGGCTGCGCTAGTGTAGGTGCGTGTTTTGGGTGCGTGCAGATCCATTTTCAGTACGCCTGTAAAAAAAAAGGCCTTTAAAAATTTTTTGTTGAAAATGGATGTGTGGCAAGTTAAAATTGGCGTGCGTCCATTTTGGGTCTGAGACCTTACCGCCAGCCATTGACTTAGTAGGAAGGTCTCTCGTTTTAATCGCCTGTGCGAGGTCAAGTTGGCGTTACTGTCCAATTTTCACTGCACGGCAGAAATAAAATATATTTTTCTGGCTCGAGTAGCGGCCGCATGTCAAAAATGAAATTTCTGAACGGCCCACGCGGTAGCAGGGTGGGTAATTCCAAACTGACGTGCGTTTGGGCGTGCGAAGGTGCCCATGCGGCTTAATAAAAGGGCCCCAGTGTTTAGCATCTCGGGGTTAGGATATGATGTAAAGGCTGACTACTTGCCTGCTTATTTTGAAGGAGAAGGCCGGCCATCTTCTGACACAAATCGGGAGATGACCGGCCTTCTCCTAAGGCCGGCCAAATCGGTATAATCGAAAGCCGATTTTGGCCGGCTTCAACTGCTTTCCATCACAGGGCCAGCCAAAGTTAAAGGAGGTGTGTCGGACGTGTACCAAAGGCGGGATGGGGGCGTGGTTAAGAGATGGCCAGCCTCGGCCGATAATGGAAAAAAGAAGGCTGGCTCTGACGAGCATTTGGCCGACTTTACTTGGTCCTTTTTTGTTCACGACCAAGCCTCAAAATGTGCCCTAAATGACCAGATGAACCACTGGAGGGAATCGGGGATGACCTCCCCTTACTCCCCCAGTGGTCACCAACCCCCTCCAACCCCCCCCCCCCAAAAAAAATTTAAAAAACATTTTTTGCCAGCCTCTATGCCAGCCTCAAATGTCATACCCAGCTCCATGACAGCACTATGCAGGACCCTGGAGCAGTTTTTAGTGGGTACTGCAGTGCACTTCAGGCAGACGGACCCAGGCCCATCCCCCCCTACCTGTTATACTTGTGGTGGTAAATGGGAGCCCTCCAAAACCCACCAGAAACCCACTGTACCCAATCTAGGTTTCCCCCTTCCACCCGTAAGGGCTATGGTAGTGTTGTACAGTTGTGGGGAGTGGGTTTTGGGGGGCTCAGCACACAAGGTAAGGGAGCTATGTACCTGGGATCAATTTGTGAAGTCCACTGCAGTGGCCCCTAGGGTGCCCGGTTGGTGTCCTGGCATGTGAGGGGGACCAGTGCACTGCAAATGCTGGCTCCTCCCACGACCAAATGCATTGGATTTGGCCGGGTTTGAGATGGCCGCCATTAGTTTCCATATCGGCGAAAACCAATGGCGGCTATCTCTAACGCCGGCCATCTCTAAGGGCAGGCCAAATGTTGAGATTTGGCCGGCCCCGACTGTATTATTGAAACGAAAGATGGCCAGCCGTCTTGTTTCGATAATACAGTCGGGTATGCCGCTTGACGGGGCCGGCGTTAGAGATGGCCGCCCCCGTTCGATTATGCCCCTCTTAGTTACACTGCTACTGTTCAACCTTGTGATTCAGTTCGTCTTCTATTATATGTTGTATTACTTATCTTCCTTATATAATGGACTTATTGTGCTTCAAGTTTCCTTTCTATAGTTTATTTCCTGATTTTTGTTTGTGATTTCCGAATTCACTTGCATTGTAGCGATGATTTGAAAAGCATAAATACAAAAATTAAAAAACACATGGGGTTTTGAGCTATGACCTGAGGATGGTCTCCTCCTTGACCTCTTGGCTGAGGTTGGAATTCTGCTAAATAAGGAGGGTAAATGTCCTGCATATGACCCCATAGGAGTTATGATAATGCAATGATTATTGCTAAAGAGGCAGGATTAATCCACCTGCTAAATAGATTTAAAAAAAAAAAAAACCCCAAAACAAACCTTTAATGTTGCAGTTTTCAATATGTGAAAGCAGATGCCCTGAATCCAGTGGCGTTCCTAGGGGGGCGGACACCCGGGGCGGCGCCCCGCCCCCCGGGTGCAGCGCCCCCCCCCCGATGCAGCACGGTCCCCCCGCCCCGCGAAAGAGCCCCCCCCGGGTGCACGCCGCTGGGGGGGGGGGGGTGCCGCAGCGCGAGCCTGCTGTGAGTTTACTAACTTTGCTCGTTCGCTGCAGCTCCCTCTGCCCCGGAACAGGAAGTAACCTGTTCCGGGGCAGAGGCAATGTTGCCAGGTGGAAAATTTTTTTCCCACCCAAACTAGCCTAAATCCAGCCCAAACCCGCCCAAACTCAAACCCGCCGCCGACACCCCCACCCCCGCGTCATCACCCCCCCGCCCCGCCATCATCACCCCCGCCCTCGCCGTCATCGGCCCCGCCTCCCCCGTCATCGGCCCCGCCTCCCCCGTCATTGGCCCCGCCCAGAACATCATCGGCCCCGCCCCCGCAGCTGAAAAAACCGCCCAAAAAACAGAAAAGAAGCCCAAAAAACCGCAACCCGCTGCGGGCAAAAATTTCCCATGGCGGGTCACGGAAAACCGCCTAATTGGGCGGTAAAACCGCCCACCTGGCAACACGGGGCAGAGGGAGCTGCAGCGAACGAGAGAAGTTAGCGAACTCTCGCAGCAGGCGCCGCGCCGCGACAAATCCCCCAGCGGCGTGCACCCGGGGCGGACCGCCCCCCCCCCTGGTACGCCACTGCCTGAATCAATGCGTTGTGAAATTGATCAGCGCTGACATCACTGTGTCCTATAAAGCGTCAGGCAATGCAGCAAGTGCTCAAACTCCTCCCGGAGCCAAGGAAGACTTGAATGGATGTGTGGTACTTCTGTCTGGTTCTTATCACTCATCTCTACTGGCATCCTGAAACACTTGATCTGCTATACTAAAAATGAACCTGGATCTGAAGTTAATTATGGCCCTTGCATTTATTGGCACTTGAATAATATTAGGGCAATGTGCCAAGGCAATCAGAATAGCCACAGGATGACACAACAAATTACTAAGGAAGCTATAAATTTTGATTAAAAAAAAAAGAGTTCTTCCACTTTACGAGCTGTTTTTTGCAGAATTTGCAGAGTGATTTTGTTTGCTCAGGAGACAACCGCTACACCGAAGCTTTAAAGGCAAATACACTTGTCATATTACTGCCTGAAAAGCTACTCGGTGATCAAAATGTTTAGATGTGATGGTTTATGGAGGCAAAAATAACCTGAACAGCAAAACTACACATGCTATAACCCAGGGGTGTAGCCAGACAATAGATTTGGGTGGGCCTGGGCAAGAAGTGAGTGGGCACCAAGTGTTCTCCCCCCCCCCTTTCCCCCCACCACCACAAAATATGTCAGCCGGCAGGAAAATGCTTCTTTCACTTGGGAGTCTGAAGCAGGCATGCACTGAAAACTGAGCATGCGCAGGTGCCGCTATCGTGGAGAGTAGCGTTTTCATTGGCATCAGGGGAATTCTTCAGCTGGCGGAGCTTGGGATCCCCACCAGCTACCACTAAACGTGTGCTACTGTTGGTGGGCCTGAGCCCTAAGTGGGTGGGCCCTGGCCCACCCAGGCCCACCTGTGGCTACGCCACTGTATAAACCATCATTGTTTATTAAGGACTTTATTTACTGCCATCACAACAGTTTACTATACGTGACGAGGGGCAAATTCGATACGACGTCTAAATCCGACTTTGGACGTTTTGCTCAAAATGTCCAGAATGTGAATGGCAAATATAGCCGTTTTCAAAACAGGAAATATCTATCGTTGTTTTTGAAAATGGCCACTTGCTAGATGTTTCTGTGCTCTGAGTGTTTTTCTTTTTGGTCCATTGTCAAAAAACACAGAAATTCAAGCCATTGAGATTTAGGAGGAGCCAGCATTCTTCGTAGACTGGCCACACAGACATCCCAGCAGAGAACCTTAGGGGCACTACAGTGGACTTCACCTACAACCTCCCAGGTACACATCTCACCGTTGCTCCCTTATACTGTATAATGAGCCCCCAAAACCCCACCAAAAACCTACTGTACCCAACTGTGCACCACTACAATAGCTCTAATGGCTGCAGGTAACCTATATGTGGGTACAGTAGGTTTTTGGTGGGTTTGGAAGACTCACATTTTTCACCATAAGTGTAACAGGTAAGAGTGGGCTATGGGCATGGATTCCCTTCTCTACAGTACACTGCACCGACCACTGAGCTACCCCAGGGAGCTACTTGCTGCTCTAATAGGACTGGACATAACATCTGAGGCTGATATGTATTGTTTCTTTACATTTTGGGGGGTGTGAGGGGATCAGTGACCACTGGGGGAGTAAAGAGGGATCATTCCTTCGCATAGTTTAAACTTCTTGTACTGACCTTTAAATGCATCCACTCTGCAGCCCCCCATTACCTCTCCACTCTCATCTCTCCCTACGTTCTTCCCCGTGAACTCCGTTCGCTGGACAACTCTCTCTTGTCGTCCTCCTTCTCCTCCACTGCTAACTCCAGGCTTCGCTCCTTTTCTCTCGCGGCACCTTATGCCTGGAATAGACTTCCTGAGCCTGTACGCCTAGCTCCATCTCTACCTGTTTTCAAATCTATGCTGAAAACCCACCTTTTCACTGCTGCTTTTAGCTCCTAGCCACAATTGCCCTCCCCTTGTCCCTTCCTCCCTTCTCACCCGTTACTTCCCTCACCCGTAACTGTCTTGTCTGTCTGTATTATTTAGATTGTAAGCTCTTTTGAGCAGGGGCTGTCTCTTTGTCAGGTGTTCAGCGCTGCGTGCGTCTGATAGCGCTATACAAATGCTAATAATAATAATTTAGGGTACTTTTGGTAGCAGAGTCATTATTACAACAGGTTTAGCTCAAAATGTCTTAGTTTTTGTCCTGGATGTTTTACTTTTGTCAATAATGAGCTGAATTTACTTAAACACTTAATAAATATAGAGCGTGGTATCAATTCTTTTTTTCTTATTTTCAATTCAATTCAATTCAAAGTGGAGAAAAAGACCTCAGCAATCTCTGCATGGCGATACTGTGCTCAATGTGCTCAAACGCCAGCAATCCTTGGACTCCGTTACTTAAACATCACGATTTAGTATTTCACATATATTTTACTGTATATGGGTGGAGTTTTTTTTGAGACCAGTGCATAGGCGGTCGGTGGCCTAACTGTTTGGGGAGGCTAAAGGGGGTGGGGTTAGGGGTGGGGCCAGGGGTGGAGCTTAAATCCATAATTGTCTGATCACACACAGAAAAAAAAAATAAATAAATGTCACAATTAATACCTTTTATTAAATTTAGATATTAGATATGTATCATATGTCAAAGAATAAAGTGGTTGCTCAAAGCATATACTAACCACAATCGCTCAACTGCAAAACACTATGCACAACTTTGTGCAAAAACACACTCTGAACCTTACTGTACCATAAATTACACTGGGCAGAACCTAATACACCAAAAACCAATACGGAAAATGCAGACCGTCAACAATATTGAAACAAGGGATCATAATATCACAATTCTCATGTAGAGCCACAAAACATCCTAATTCATGTTTAATGTGGGATAAAATGTCATAAATAAGTAAATAAACTTTTAATGTTGAACACCTAATTCTCAAAGTGGACATATTCCAAACACTATAATGAAAATAAAATGATCTTTTCTACCTTTGTTGTCTGGTGACTTTGTTTTTCTGATTGTGCTGGCTCAGTATCCGATTCTGCTGCTATCTGTCCTCTTAACTCCGTTTCCAGGGCTTCCTTTCCATTTATTTGTTTACTTTCCGCCTTTCTTCTTCATTTCTTGTCCTACATCCGTAAGTAAAAGCTGGGTCCTCCGCAAACTTGACTGTCCAGTGGATCCAGCTTTTGCCTATTTCTTCATCCATGTGCAGTTTTTCTACTCTCTTCCTTTTCTGTTATCTCATCTCCTTCCTCACTCCTCCCCCCCTCCATGTCCAGCAACCTCCTCTCCCCCCTCCCCTCCCCTCCATCCACCCATGTCCAGCAACTCTCCTCTCCCCTGCCCTCTCCCCTTCTTCCACCATGTCCAGCAAACCTCCTCTCCCCTTCCCTCCATCCAGCAACCCTCCTCTCCCCTGCCCTCTCCTCTCCCCTTCTTCCACCATGTCCAGCAACCCTCCTCTCCCCTTCCCTCCATCCAGCAACCCTCCTCTCCCCTTCTTCCACCATATCCAGCAACCCTCCTCTCCCCTTCTTCCACCATGTCCAGCAACCCTCCTCTCCCCTTCCCTCCATCCAGCAACCCTCCTCTCCCCTGCCCTCTCCTCTCCCCTTCTTCCACCATGTCCAGCAACCCTCCTCCCCCTTCCCTCCATCCAGCAACCCTCCTCTCCCCTTCTTCCACCATGTGCAGCAACCCTCCTCTCCCGTCTGCCCTGTTTCCTTCCTGCCCCCCCCCCCCCGCCGTACCTTTAAATATTAGTTTTGCTGGAGTCGTGGGCAGCCGGCATTGAAGACATCGGCAGGCTTACGCCGGTTCCAGCAGCCTTCCCTCTTCCCTCATTGCAAGTCGGATGGCTGCGCCCTCGTAGATACAGGAAATACGTCAGAAGAGGGCGGAGCCATCATCCGACTTGCAACGAGGGAAGAGGGAAGGCTGCTGGAACCGGCGTAAGCCTGCCGATGTCTTCAATGCCGGCTGCCCGCGACTCCAGCAAAACTGTAATATTTAAAGGTACGGCGGGCGGCGGCGGGGGGCGGGGCAGTGGCGGGCTGGGGAGGCTTAGCCTCCCCAAGCCTCTTATACGGGGCGCCTATGGACCAGTGATTATAACGGAGTCCAAAGATTGCTGGCGTTTGAGCACATTGAGCACAGTATCGCCATGCAGAGACTGCTGAGGTCTTTTTCTCCACTTTGAATTGAATTGAAAATAAGAAAAAAAAAGAATTGATACCACACTCTATATTTATTAAGTGTTTAAGTAAATTCAGCTCATTATTGACGTTACAGTTCAGAGTTTTGCTGAAGTTTTGTCCAATACTTTCTGTGTTTTAATTTTGTTCCATTATGGCTGAAAAACGTCCAGGTCTTAGGAATGCTCAAATTCCACCCTTAACACACACCCAAATGAGATTTGGACGCACTGCCAACGAACTGCATAGAAAACATCTGGATCATGGGTTTTGAAAATACTGGATTTGGACATTTTGATGAGAAAAACGCTCAAATGCTGCTTTATGACGCTTTTTAGGGCAGGGCAGGAAGAAAAGATAAAGGAGGAAAAACTGCCACCTCTCTATCATGCCTGATGCCAGTTCACCAATTACTCCCCAAATGCCGGAGAGAAATAAAAAGTTTTCAACCCAACTTTAAATTTAGACAAGGAAGTTTATACTTAAATGTGTCATGGAACTGAGTTCACAACAATGGAACAAAGCAATAAAATGTTGAATGTCATGAGCATTTTCCAGACACTCCTGGGATGTTAAATGGTCATTTTGTGATTGCAGTGCCCCGGCAGGAGGGAATAGGGTTAGGATATTGAATAGGGAGGTTGGCAAACCAGAAAGTAAGGCTTTGTAAACCAGTACCTTAAACTTGATTAAAAAAAGGGATATCTAGTCAAGATCTATAAAGTTACAATCCTTACTCCATGGTTGAATTACAGGGTCAGATAAGATGAAATTGTGAAATCTTTTATGTCACAGTATGAAGCTGTGAATCACTTAGAGATGATTTATTAGGTGGTATATAAATTAAGATAGATTCCTGCAGGTCCTTCATGACTCACTGGAACTTGGCAATCAATGCATATAACCGTCCTACAATTTTGATATTGCTTTTGACTAGGCAGGGCACTTCCTATTCCTTGGGCTTTCAGTCTATTTGAAACCAGCAAGAACTTCATCAGGGGAAGGAAAAGGTGTGGAACTGAGGCAATGTGGACTTTTTTTTTTTTTAATATCAAAGGCATCAATAATACTCCTGCAGAGGAGCATGGATACTCTGGAGTCAGGAGACCCTCTGCCCTGAGGACCAGGCACCTATGTTGGCTGAGTTATCAGGGGGATAATGTACACCATGCTTTTGCTGAACCTTCTGATCTCAGTCTGAAACAGTGGCCAACCCAGGTCACAAGTACCTGGCAGAAACCCAAATCGTGCCAACATTCCATTCAGAATCTCAAAGAGTAACGAGATTCCACGTAGAACCCCAAAGAATAGCAAGATTGTGGAATCCTAAGGAGTAACAAGATTCCATTCAGAATCTCAAATAGCAGCAACATTCCTTACTACAAATCCCAGGGCAAGCAGTTGCTTCCCATGTCTTGCTCAACAGCAGACATAGTAACATAGTAAATGACGGCAGAAAAAGACCTGCATGGTCCATCCAGTCTGCCCAACAAGATAAACTCATATGTGCTACTTTTTGTGTATACCCTACTATGATTGTACCTGTCCTCTTCAAGGCACAGACCGTATAAGTCTGCCCAGCACTATCCCCGCCTCCCGCCACCGGCTCTGCCACCCAATCTCGGCTAAGCTCCTTAGGATCCATTCCTTCTGAACAGGATTCCTTTATGTTTATCCCAGGCGTGTTTGAATTCTGTTACCGTTTTCATTTCCACCACCTCCCGCGGGAGGGCATTCCAAGCATCCACTACTCTCTCCATGAAAAAATACTTCCTGACATTTTTCTTGAGTCTGGTTCCCTTCAATCTCATTTCATGTCCTCTCGTTCTACACACCTTCCCATCTCCGGAAAAGGTTCGTTTGCGGATTAATACTTTTCAAATATTTGAACGTCTGTATCATATCACCCCTGTTTCTCCTTTGTTCCAGAGTATACATGTTCAGGTCATCAAGTCTCTCCTCATACGTCTTGTAACGCAAAACCCTTACCATTCTCGTATGGACATTTCCTCCAGGAATTTGTCCAAACCTTATTTAAACCCAGATATGCTAATCGCTGTTACCACATCCTCCAGCAAAGAGTTCCAGAGCTTAACTATTTGTTGAGTGAAAAAAATTTCCTCAAAGCTTATTACTTAGTCCATGGCTCCCTCAAGGCTGCAACCAGGATAAACCAGTTTTTATTTCATTCACCTCACTGTGCAAAGTCCCTCTGATCAAAATCTACCACCCTCTGTACCATCTTTGGATTTCGGTTACTGGTCGTGTTTTTTTTTTTCTTGGATATGACCTCAGCATGACCTCTAATGGCGCCCTATTAATAAAACTTATTTTCATATTATATGGGTTCTTTTTTGTTTTTCTTTTCCTTCATACTCACCTGTCTGTATCCAGTGCTACTAGAGGCTTTTCATCTGGACTTTGATCTAGGGATGAATAGCCTTTATTTGGGACAACCAGTCTGAAAAAAAAATTGAAAAGCATTATTATGCAAGTAAGTATATCACTGCAAGTAACGGGTCCGTCATAGAAAACTGTATCAGATTTCATGGGTAATAATATACCGTTTACATATGAAACCCAATTTTGTAAAATACGTCTAGGGCATAAACAGACATTTAGGTTCATGCATGCAAACTGCAATAGTATTTTACAAAAAGTTAATTAACATACAGCACAATGGAAATATATATTTGGGGGCACACACGACAGAGGAAACCATTTAAAAATAATATGTACTCAAAAAAGGGTGGTTTCACTTTGTAAGTTTGATGGCACAGCCTGTATGACTCCTGATTTTGCATATTATTATTATTACATTTGTACCCCGCGCTTTCCCACTCATGGCAGGCTCAATGTGGCTTACATGGGGCAATGGAGGGTTACGTGACTTGCCCAGAGTCACAAGGAGCTGCCTGTGCCTGAAGTAGGAATCAAACTCAGTTTCTGAGGACCAAAGCCCACCACCCTAACCACTAGGCCACTCCTCCACTGTTGCTACTATTTGAGATTCTACATGGAATGTTGCTATTCCACTAGCAACATTCCATATAGAAGTCGGCCCTTGCAGATCACCAATGTGGTCACGCAGGCTTCTGTTTCTGTGAGTCTGACGTCCTGCACGTACGTGCAGGACGTCAGACTCACAGAAACAGAAGCCTCGC